>NC_046155.1:173459767-173759767 GCF_011064425.1 Rattus rattus | reverse complement strand
TGTCAAGCCAAGCATAAGGGTCTGAGGTGGATCCCTGGTACCCACATGGAGGAAGGAGAGAGTGGACTCCCTCGAGTTGTTCTCTGACCTCCACACCTAGACTGTGGCATGCTACTCTTTTTCCACAAAGTAAATACATGTAAAAAAAAAAAAAGATTTTAAGTAGAGTGGACCACTTCCCTTTACTCCACCTCCCATCTCCACTCTCAACTTGATTCTCACTACTATAGGTGGCTGTTTGAAATTTCTTTCTTCCTTTGTTTGTGTTATGCTTTCTCCTCCCTTCCTTCCATTCTTTTAGTCATTGTCTTTTCGATTAGATTCTGAGTGGTTCAAGGGCTAGGATAATCAACTTTGGTCTCAAAACACCACGAATGCACACAAGAGGCACTCAATAAATGGTTGTTAAATGTTGAATTGGGTCCTGATAGCAAAGGCAAATTCTGGACTAGGCCTGTCTCTTCTGCAAGTGCTCACTCTCTAGACAGTTGTGTGAGGACACGTGCTTGAAGTTGTTGCTCTGGTGTTAGACCTCTGAAGCTCCACTTCTACAATAAAGAACAAACCAGAGCATACTTCCACAACAAATGCTGAAACATTTTAGGTAAGAGCAGTGGTGGAGTGCTTATTCCACGTGGGATGCCCTGCCAAATAATTGATTCATTTATTAAAAACCTATGACACAGACACTTCTGTGTTCCTCGTTTCCCAAATGAGCAAACTGAGGCCCAAGAAGGTGAAGTTGTCTCCTCCATGACCATAATCATAGGTAGACACCAGTCCTGAGTCTGTACCCCTACTTTGGTAACAACTATCACTTAATTGGCTGCCTTGGATGACAGACATGGGTAAAATGCCTTCTTATGTATGCTCATATATCCTCACAGTGGTCCTCAGAAGCAAGTATACATGTGACAGCCCCATTTCAGGGATGTGAAAACTGAGGTTTGGAAGTGTGAAACCCATTGCCCAATGGTACCTTACTGCAGTAAGTGGTAGGACTGGAGTCTGGCAGCCCAAAGGCACAGCCTGTATTCTTAAATACTCTGCTCTTATCCATGGCTTCAAACTAATATTCTCAAACTCTTCTCAGATACACACAGAGACTACCAGAGAGGCAGGACAGAATGGTGGCAGCTCTGAGCATGATGCAGTAAACAGAAGTAGAATAAGGGGCACACAGGAACTCTTAAAGGCCCATCTCATCAGCTGACCATTTGCTATATAGAAGCATAGCTTTGTTTTGTCCTATATTCAGGGAAGACTTCCCTAGTCCCAAATGGCTTTCTTTGACTATTTACCAACCCTTTGGTGGCACTACCCATTTGTGGTCAGTTGGAAAGTTCCAGATGGGTAGATTTTAGTCTAAAATATCCCCAGCTCCCTGGACAGGATCTGGTTCTACATTGAATGGAAATATTTTCCTGTCTTGTGGCTTTCCTCACAGTTCAGTCTTCCAGACTGCTTTTTGTAGATGTGAAAAATCTGCCCTCCTACTTCTCTAGCTGCCTCTGGTATTTTGGGGGAAACCAATTCTCTCCTTTCTTTTGGCCTCCCTCCTTCTCACTCATTACAATGGCCTCTACTAAATATATCAAGCCTGGGTTGTTTTGTAGTGAGAGTACTTATTTCCAGGCTCAGTCTCTCTGTCTCTCTCAGTAAGTGTCCTTCCTTGAATCTGTCCTGCCTGGCTTCTCTGTACTTGGCAGAGTCAGTGAGCTTCTCTCCCAGGTATTGAATCTGTGGGTAGGAAGCTCTGTCTGCTTCACCCTTGCTCCCCTCCCCCTGCAGGGTCACAGCTCAGGCTCACGCACCACGCTGTGGACTTGTTGGGCATGCGTACATCCTTGCACACCAGCAGCACGTAGCTATACTTGAGCACGTGGATAAGCCTGTAGAGTGGGGGTGTGTTGGCCCAGGGGCTTCGTGCCACACGTGTGGAGCTCTTCACCGAGAAGACTACCAGCCGCTGCTGGCACCACTTGTCGAAGAATCGGCTGAACTCAGCCCAAGAGAAGAAGGTTCGATCCAACAATTCCTGTTCCTCCTTCTTCACTGCTGGGCTTGGTGAGGGCTCTGTCAGCTCCATCTTGGGACCTTGAGTGGAAGTGGGGAGAAGAGCTGGACATCAGACCCATCTCCACCTGGGTTACCCCAATTTCCTTATCACGAACTGTCTTATCAGCTATTGGTACCTCAGGTATATCCCATACAAATCAAAGCGGTTTTATTGTTTGCTTTCCAGATAGGAATCTCCATCCCATTTTTATGGTTCACCTGTATGGTTCAGTTGGCATTTAATTAATTTTAATTCTAGTTCCAATTGCCTTCGATGTGACCTCTAGGTACAAGTACAATCAGTTCTTCTAAATATTTTACCTTCAGCTCAGCTGTGGATATCTTAGGTTCTGGCTAAGATTTCTCCTTCCAGATATGTCTCCTACGCCTGGTGATAACATCTAGTGGTCTTATCATCTGGAACTCCCTTTTCCACAAGCCTACATTTGACTGTAACTCATATCTACTCTCTAGCTAGGCATGAATCTCTCATCCCAGGCATAATCCTCATACACCTTGGCTTTCTTCTCCCTAGGTGTGTCAGATATGCAGCTGTTGCTCCTCAGATATGACCGCCTTGAGTTGCTACTTTGATCTGTGGCTTATGCTTCCTAGAGAAGCTCTTATCTCCAGATGTGACTCCAGTCATGGATCCTTCGCCTACAGGGGTGTGGCCCACTTGTGGCAAATTCAACTCAGAAGTTGTCACCAATAGTCATCTTTGGTCCACACTTCTCCTAAGACTTACTCTCCTATTGGGTCAAGTTGCAGCCCCCTCTTCCCAGCAGTAGCTTATCTATTATTTTCAATGTGTATCTTCGTACTGGACATGGCCCCTTGTCTTCACATGGGCTTCTTCACTTCTAATGTTCTCCCTGTATCCCCCACGTCCGGCTAAGCCTCTTTTCCCTTGTACAGCCCCTTTTATCCAGTTCCCACCTCTAGAGACTCTCCCAACCCGTCTCTCCTCCGCTCCTCCCGGCCTGACCATCCCACACAGCGGTGCTTCTCCACTCCCAAAGCTGTGCACCCTTCCGGCCCCCTCCCCCCTCAACTCACCTACCCAACCCAAAGCGGCGTCCACCTCCCACAATGCCCCGCGCCCAAACCCGGCCCGGCCCTTGCTCCCGGGATGCCCCGCGCGGTATCCCGCCTTTCTTCCCCCAGTGCCTGACAAAGTGGCTTTCCACCAGCCCTTCTCCTCTCCCCGACTGTCACCTTTACGACCTCGCAGCCTCACCGGCTCATCCACGGGGAGGATAGGCTCCGGGCCGCTTCCCAGCATGCTGTGCGGGACAGCGCCCCTCCTCTCCTTACTCTGTCCCATTTCCAGGCTGCCTCACGCTCTAGAGACTACAACTCCCAGCAGCCTCTGGGCGATAGTTGCGGCGCGCTTTACTCGCAGGCCCCGCCCTCGTCCGTCTCCGTCTCATCCCGCCAAGGTCTGCGCGCGAAATCTGTGTGGCGCGAATTTGGGGCTTTCGAGTTTGCGTCTCCGAGCGAGCGAGTGTGGTGTCCCGCAAAGTGATTTGGAGAGGCAAGTGGGGCCGTGGGCATGTGGCTGGGACTGAGGCTGGGGTCGGCGAGAGTGTCGAGCGTTTGTAGCTGGTGAGCTTCGCTGGTTCTGGGTGCCGGCAGCAGACTGGGCATGGGGACGTCGCGGCGGCCGAGGGCGCAGGAGAGAGGGCAGCAAGGAGAGGCGTACTGGGAGAGCCACTGGCTGACTGGTTGACGAAGGCCGCAGCAGGCTGGAAGCCTCAGTGTTTGTGGAGGACTGGTGGAGGCCTGGAAGGGCGGGTCTCGGGAGAAAGGCTGGTGGTGGGCGTGGCCATCGGAATTGGTGGTGCCAGGAGAGGAGGGGCGACCTGCGGCTGGAGGGAAGGTTTGTGAGTTTCCTGTTTAACCCTGGACGCCTGCTGTCAGAAGGGGCACGAGTGGGATAAGACTGGACATCTGGAAGTGAGGCCGGAAAACACTTAGGGAGGGTCAGGTCTTGTTGCTTATTGTGTGTGTGGTTGAGGAGGCAGAGAAACTTAGACAGGGAGAACAGAAGGAAGTTGTCAGGGTGAGGACGGACATTTGGAAAGGGAAGCTGGCATTTGGCAGCCAAGGAGAGCTTGAAATATAGGTAGTGACAGAGTGCTGGACGAGCAGCAACAAACCCTGCCTGGTTTCTCTCTTCAGTAATATAAAGGGGGAGGGGGCAGATAACGAGCCAACTCTCAAAGAATAAAAATGTGTACAAAAATTACATGTCCTCAGTAAAATTTTTATATTAGGTGGAAAGCAGTAAGATAGGTTTTTCCACTTTCTGATCTGGAAATTTTATGCCTTAATAATAAATCTTAAATCAAAGTTCCATATTGGTTTTTAAAATTGGGTGTTTTTCCTGAACAAAAAACACATGCTTCAGATTGTAAAGCCATTTGTGTGTGGGTGTGTACACTAGGAATTGTGTGTGTAATGTATTTGGTAATGCACGTGGGAATACAGGTTCATGTGTGCAGATACCACTCTCTGCCTTATTGTCTTCAAATAGGGTTTCACTGACCTTGAAGCTTAGTCATTGTTCTGGCTAGTTTGGTTGACCGGCCAGTGAGCTTCTGGGATCTGCCTTTATCCACCTGTATCCACCCCATAATGCTGGGTTTATATAGGCATTTATGACCATGCTTGACATTAATTTTTTTTTTTTTAACTTGGGTGCTGGGGATTCACATTTATGTTCTCTTTCTTTTACAGCAAGTGCTCTCACCCACTGAGCCATCTCTGCAGCTCCTGATTATACTTCTTTTATTTCCTTAAGAAGAGTTCTCCCCCACCACCCCCCCCCCCTACACCTCCCCAAGTCTTAGCTGGTCTTTGGATTTCTTTTTTCAGGTACAACTGATGAAAAAAAAAGAGCAAGAGAGGAAGGGAGAGAATTCTGCCAACATGCAGAGAAGTATTATGTAAGGTCCTTGCCATGCTCAAGGCTCTTTGTGTGGTCATGTTTCCTGGGAAAATGAGAACTAACATTCATCCCAGATAGGGCACTGATGACACAAGCCAAAGAAACGATTCTACTCAAATTTAGCTTAGTAAAACAGTGAGTTATGGTGTTATTTACAGGAAAACTGATGCCTCAGAGGCAACCTCATCACTCCAAAGCCCACTCGAGCATGGGCAATGGCTCCTGAAAGCTACATCCCTGGAGCTCTCTGCTTAACCTGTAGGCAGCTCCACTGAAGAGTCCCCTCACCCTCAGCAATTGCTGGACTACCCTTGGGGAGGGGCTAGTGAGTCTTGTAACTTTCTGAGTCTCTTCAGTGTCTTGTGCTTCCTGATTCTTGAGCTCCCTCCTCCTTGCAAGAGGGAGTGTCCACATAATACATTCTCTAAAACTCTGGGCTTTCTGCTTCATCTCTGCCTTCTCTGAGAAGACCTTGAGGGAGCCCTGAAGTTGAAATTTCCTAGAGTTCAGTAGTCTGGAAAATGGGAAGTGGGACATGGGAGAAGGGTAATGACTCAGTTAATTCATTAAATTTTAGTTTCAGGGTATGGATCCCTAATGCAATAGTTTTCAGTCATCTGTTTTGCTCCCTGGGAACATGTGGCAATGACTAGAGACATTTTTGGTCCTGACAGTTTAGGGGGTCTGCAATCTGCTTTTGATAGCTAGTGGACAAAAGTTAGGCATGGACTAAACCTCCCTCAGTGCACAGGACAGCCTCAGTGCTAGTTCAGAATCTGTGTATTAATGCAAGATAGCTTTAGGAACATGAGAGAGGAAACCTGCACTTGGTTTCCACAGTTGCAGACTATCAAAACATCGTCATGGTCTTATCTTTCTGTGGTCAGCTCTGTTACTTTTGCTGTTACTCTTAGGCTGACTTTCCTAAGATTAGCAATCCCAGCAATCTTCTTTATATTTTTAATTTATTTATATTTTTCTCTCATATTCTCACATATATTATATTCTGACAATTTTCTCCTCCTACCCCGCCCCCCAATTCACTCCTCTTCCATTTCCCTTCAAAAAATGAGCAAGCCTCCCAGGTCATTAGCCAAATTGGCATAACAATTTACAATAAGTCTAGGCACAAATACTCATATCAAGACTGGATGAAGTAACCCACTAGGAGGAAAAGGGTTCCAAGAGCAGGCAAAAGAGAGATACCCCCTCCTACTTATAGGAGTCCCACAAGAATACCAAGCTACACAACCATAACCTATATACAGAGGACCTAGCTCAGACCCATATAGTGTCTGTGATGGCTGATTTAGTCTCTGTGAGCTCCTATGAGCTCTGCTTGGTTGATTCTGTGGTCTGTGTTCTGGTGTCATTTACCCTTGTTGTTCCTACAATTCTTCCTATTCCCCTTCTGTGGGGTTCCCTGTGGTGTTTGGCTGTGGGTCTCTGCATCTGATCCTATTGGATTAAGCCCCTCTGATGACAGTTGGCCTAGGCACTAATCTGTGAGTATAGCAGAATATCATTAGGAATCATTTCATTGACTTTTTTTCTCCCTGCCAGTCATGTTTGGTTCAATCCTGAGTCTCTGGGCTGTCCAGCCTCTGGTTCCTCATCATCCTCTTTTCTCCTTTCTGACCCAGGGCTATTTATAGTCAAATTTTGGCTTGTGACAATCATGGTGGCTATAGGTGTGTAGTATACTATACTAATTTTTAAGGCCTGGGTTATATGTCCGTGTATTATAGATGTAAGTGTTAGTCACTCATAAGAGGTAGAAGGGTGTATCAGATACTAGTAGACTCAGAACTGATTATTCACCCTGGATTCCTGGGAAATCCCCAGGCACTCATGTGATGGGAAACCCGGTATGGCCTGTCCTGAGATAATAACTCTTTGTTTATATGCTTTTTGTTCTTTTCTTGCCTTTTACACTCCCTCCCTTCCCCCAAGAGTCCAGAGTAGAATAAAACCCAGGGTCTTTGCCCATGCTAGGGAAGCCTTCTACCATTGTACTATTAAATTCTTACCGTTGTTCCTCTCTCACATCCCCCAACACTCCTTAAAGTTATACAAAAGTAGAGGAATCTGCATGGCTGGGGATGATGTCCAGGTATACAGAGCATCAGTACTATTAACGACTCACCCCTTGTACTCCTTCAGGTCATTTTTCCAACCCACAACAGAAGGTAAAGCGAAGAAGCCAGAGAAGGAGATACCCAGCAGCATCAGAGAGAAGGAACCCCCTCCAAAGTATGTAAGGAGCTGGGACAGCATATGCCTTTACCAGTCAAGATTCTTTTGTCTGCATGTGTTAGAAACCTAGTTCAGATGTATATCAGGCCTCAAAATGATAATTTAGTTTAGGTAGCTGACAGCCAACAGAATTCTTGTTAGGGCTCTGTTTGCACATGCTTTGCATTCATTTTAGACCAGACTCTCTCTCCACGGGGAAGTGATGTTGACCACACTTTGATTCATACATTCTCAGGAAAGATGCTGGGTGGTTCATAATCTCCAGATTGAGATGCTGAGCAGGAGTAAAAAGGTACCTAAGAGCTGATGGGCTTTTCTGTGTGGGGTCAGTGAGTAAATATATGTGCCTTTTTGTTTTCATTCTTTAAGACAGGGTTTCTTTGTGTAACCGGCTGTTTTTTAACTCAATCTGTAGAGAGGCTGGCCTCAAACTCATAGAGATTCACGTGCCTTTGCCTCCCTATGCTGGGATTAAAGGCCTGTGCCACCACTGCCCAACCAGATGTGCCATTTGTAACATTACTTACTGCAGAAAGGCACTCTGTGCATATGGAGTCAAGCTATAAATGTTGAAGTAGGTCACTGTGTCATATACATTGCTCTGTGCAAATGCATAAGAACCTTTCTTTTCTGTGATTTACTTAGGTCAAGCTATGTATGTTATATGTTACTGTTCATCAGTTTGCTTTTTTTTTTCTTTAAGGAACACAGGAACTCAGTTCTTTTACTTTTTATGTTGTGTTCCCATCTATGGCTATCCTAAAGAAATTATTTAGTGTTTCATTTATGGCAAGTGTTTAGGTTGTTTCCTTTTTGTAGGTGTTACAGCTCTATACTAATAGATTTGCTTTTATTTTTAATTATATGTAAGTGTAATATGTGTGTGTTTTTGTCTGACATAGGTCTCCATATGAGGAATTATACATGGTAATCATAAAAACATTCACTCAGATAACTAAGGAGAAATTTGACCTTGGGGCTAGAGAGATGGTATAGTAGTTAAGTGTACAAACTGCTCTTGCAGAGGACAATTTGCTTCTCAGCACCCATGTCAGGTGGCTCACAGTTACCTGTAACTCTAGTTCCAGGGTATCTGATGCCTCTGGCTTCTTGGAACACCTGTGCCCATTCGCACCTATTTGCACATAGACATGCACAGTAACAATAATAGTCATAAATCTAGGGGCTTTGGAGATGGCTCAGCAGTTAAGAGCATTTGCTTCTCTTCTGGAGGACCTGGGTTCAATTTCCAAGTACTCAGGGGGATCTGATACCTTCTGGCTTCTATAGGCACTAGGCATTCATATGGTACATAGATAATACATGTAAGCAAAGCACCCATACACATGAAAATAAATGGATATATATATATTTTAATTTGAGATTTCTTGAACTCTTTCCACAAATTCTTCCCAGAGGAAGTACTGCGACCAGTGTGCAGTGCTCTAGCAAACACATTTATTGATGCATTAGATGCTTAATATACTTGGGGATGGGTGTCTATCATACTAGAGCACAGGGTCTGCCTGTTTGACACTGTTAGAACTCAAGTGGCTGGCACAATGCCTGACATGTAATCCATACACATTCATAAACACCTTTAGCTTACTTTTAAATAACAAAAGGGAGGCTACTATTATATATGTAAATCGCCTGTATAGGTGGTATGTTCATGGTATTGTACATATACATTTACTTAGAAAACAGCTCTCAAGTATTTTCTATGTGTCAGCTATAGCTCAGGGCACTGGGCTTTGAGGTGAACCAAATGGATTGCTATTCCTCTACTCTCCATAAAGCTTGTGGGACTCTGTGGTGCTGAGCACGAACCTGCTTCCCTCTTTGTAAGAAGTTGTGTAGGATAAGTGCCTGTCACATAAGTAAGGAATAAGGAGTTGCTGATACTCATGATGGCCTCTGTTCAGACTGTGAACTTTCTGAGGACACTTAGCACTTGAGTGACTGCCACCAGCGTGCATGACACCATGCCTGTGTCCTCATAAGCTGGGAGATTGGAGCTGGCATCAAGGGGACACTGACTTAGAATATGTATCCCTTTGCTCATGTAAGACTTCAGGCTATTATGCTGTTGCCTGGGTGACAGTGTCTTCTGCTCAAACTCTTGTGACTTAAGAGAGAAGGTCTTCAAATGGATATTAGTGTGAAGCCGGTCCCTGCTGAGAAATCCACCTAGTCTTCGTGACAAGTCCTCACAGATGCCTCAGGCATGGGAGAGAGAAAGGGAGGGAGGGAAGGATACTTAAGTACATATAATGAAGTCAGATATGTAGCTCACATTCCCTGTGCTAGTGAGGTGTAGGCAGGAGATCAGAAGTTCAAAGTCAGCCTTTGCTACTTACTGGGTTTGAGGCTAGGCCTAGCTACGTGAGACCATCTCAAAAGGGAAAATAAAAAAAAGTGAATGCCATGGAGATACCTAGTAGATGCTCACTGCTCACTGAAATGGAAGAGAAGGGAATGCAGAGTTTTGTGGGTGGTTTCCTTATGCTGCCTGCCACGTGCTCCACCATCTCCCTCCTGACTTCCAGGGTGGCATTGAAGGAGAGGAATCGAGCGGTGCCTGAGAATGATTCTCCAGTGAAGAGACCAGGAAGGAAGGTGGCCCAGGTTCTGAGCAGTGAAGGGGAGGACGAAGATGAAGCCCCTGGTACCCCCCAAGTCCAAGTAGGTTCCAGCTGCCTGCTGGTTTCTTTTCAAAAATTGATTTTTGTATGTATGTGTGTATATCCTTGCCCTGCTCATGGAGGTCAGAGGACACATTTGTGGTATTCTCTTCTTCCACTTTGACATGAGTTTTAGAAATTGAATTCTGGTCTCTAGGCATGTGCAGCAAGCACCTTTACCTATTGAGCCACCTTTCAGACCTCGAGCTTGCCAATTTCCTACTCACCCATGAAGCTGAGTATAGTGGCAGTACAGGAAGACTCTGGGGACTTGTTTAGGAGAGTGGCAATCTCTGCCATTGTTCTTTGAAGCAGGAGGGCACAGGGTTCCAGTCTACCTCTTCTCTAGGAGGTGGGGCTCATTTGGCCCCTTGACATCATCATACTTCAGGTACCTCATGGAGAACATACCTGTGGTGCTGGCTATTTCACAGTTATCCTGCAATTAGGTAGGTCAGGTACCTGGAGTGGATTATCTTAGGGTGTGGGCAGGGCCTTTTGTTTCTGGAACTTCTAGGGAAAGATTACTTTTATGTCGTTTCTTTTTTTCTAGAAGCCTGTTTTTTCCATTAACTGAGACAGTCTTATGTTCTCTGTCTGTGATTTCTGTGGTCACATTTCCTTGTGACTCTTCTTCTACTTAATTTTTTTTTTTTTGTAACTTGTGTGTGAGTCACTGTGTGTGTGACATGCAAGCACATGCCATGTGGTGTGGTATCACAGGATAATGTGCAAGAATTAGTCCTCTCCTAGGACCTTGGAAGTACAAGGGAGACTGAAAATGTGGTCCTTAGTCTTATGACCATACTAGTTGCAAAGGAGGCAGAGAAATAGAGTCCTCAGGCCCATGATTGTATTAACTCTAAGGGATCTTTAGTTAGGCCACCATACGTATAAGTGTAAAAAGGAAGATTGAGTTTCATAATGGAGTGAATCTGGGACACTAAAAGTTGTATTCATGGGTCTAATGATAGCTAGGAGAGAGAAGGTGGTCTGGGTGGGGATGGGACTGAGGAACCAGAAGTGACATTGGATGTGAGAGGCTGAGTCCGTCCTACTCTGAAGCATGTGGTAGTTGAAGCTGCCAGGTGGTGGCATACATCTTTATTCTAAAACTGTTCTTTCTGTCTGTTTTCAGAAGCCTGTGTCAGACTCCAAACAGAGCTCTCCTCCCAGCCCTGACTCCTGTCCTGAGAACAGCAGCCCCTCCATGGACATCTCCCCATCAGGATTCCCAAAGCGCCGAACTGGTAAGGACAGGCCAGCTCCATCCCTTCCATCCATACTACCCCTGGTGATCATCCTTTCAGTGGCTCTGATGATAGAACCGTGGTAGTGAGCATGGTTAACTGTCCCTGAGCTGTGTGACCTGTGGCAAACCACCTCACTTTTGCAGAGGTGTGGTTACTTCACTTGTAGAACAAGTGGTCTGAAGTACAGTACCAACTGCCCAGAAGTGCCAGGATTAAAAGCTGATTCCTGTGAAGTGTATGGGTCTGACTTGGCCCACAGTCAGAGCTTGGTATATGTGGGAAATTGTGATTGTCATGGGGAGTGATACTTGCTGTACAAGATTCTGAGTAGGAACACAAGAGTGCAAATATGGAGATTTCTGGAAGAACTGGTAACTAAGTTGAGCCCTAAAAGGCAAAGGGAGCCAGCTGGGATAGGAGAAAGGAAGAGAATTCCAGGTAGTGTGAGTGAATTGGGAACATCTGGTTCACTTAAGTTTGGAATTCTGTTACAGAGACCACAGAATGTAGGGGATACTACTGAATGGAGAGATTAGAGAACATTCTAGAAAATCAGCCTGAGACAGGAAGCCTAGATGGAAGAAGAACAGTTGGTATGGGAAAGATTTAGGTGAGGGCCATATGTGACCTGAGGGCTGAGCCTGCTCTGTTTGTAGTGTGGTGACTGAGATGGGTACTTGTAAAGTTTCAGTGTGTTAACTAGGGGACATGGGGAAGCTGGTGCATGCTGTAAGATCAGAATACTCGTTCACTTCAGCCAGTGCAGTCTACAGACTGAAATTGAAAATCCTAAACTCTACAACACCTCTGGACCCAAGCATTTCATACAGAGTGCTCCACCACAGCAGGCCTCAGCAAGGGAAGTCTTTCCAGTCTCCCCTGAGCAACTTGGGTGTGGGCATCTGCTATTCTTATAGAACGCTGTTTATTTTCAAAACCCTAAACATGATGTGTGAATTGACTGGTACATAATACAGCATGTGAGATTTTGAAAACTTAGTGTAGTAAAACTTATTTATTTTCTTTTGTTCCCCTTCTCACACTGTGACAAAAGCATACATACCTTCTAGAAGCATGTAAAAGATAGGAACATTTATTTCGTTTAACAGTTTGACAGCGCAGTCCATAATGATTGGGAGGGCATGGCAGCGGAATCCTGTCAGGAAGCAGAAGCAAATAATACTAGTGTTCAGCTGACTTTTCCCTCTTGGTTTTTATATATTCCCAGTTCCCAGCCCATGGTATGGTGTCACCCAAATTCAGGGTGAACTTCTGCAGTTAAAACTCAATAGGAACACCCTCACAGACACAGGTGCATCTCCTAGGAATTCCAGATGAAGTCCAAGTTACAATCAATATGAACCCACAATCAGCATTAAAAAATGTCTGCTCATAATTTAGAACTGAAATTGTATTCAGATCATGAGGTGTTGTTAAAACTAGGTTCTCCAGTTTGGCTTTTCTCTCCTTTAAGTGCTCAAGTTTAGTATCACATACATAGCTTCCTGAATGCTTCCACGGGGCAGAACTAGTCACAGGACTGCTCTGGGAACTCAGAAGTCAGTTGTCCGTGGTGCCTAGGGAAGGTTCAGAAAAGGCAAGTGGAGGCTTTCCCAGATAGGTGTCATGTGTGCAAAGACTGAGAGGTAGGAAAAACTGGACACGTGGGAATTCTGACACTATGGTGTTTCTAGAGAATACAATGTAGATTGAAGAGGCAGCTTGAGGATAGTGTATGGCAAGAGCTAGAGAAGAGTGTAGTGGCTGGATCCTCAGGGTTCTCAGACCCCAGGCTGAGGGTGCTGAGTACATCCTGTTATATTTAATGGAACTTGTTTCTGTTTTCAAAATGCAAGAAAGGGAGGGACAGAAAGAGAATAAATAACTCAACCAAGATTACAGAATCTGAGCTGGAAAGATGAGGCGTACATTGGGGTAGTGGCTATGGTGCTTAGGAAGAGAGAGGGGATCTAGAACCTTCTGAGTTGCCCCTTTCACCAGGCAGTATGTCTGATCACTGGGGCAGGCACAGACAAACTCCCTTTACCTTTCCAGCACGGAAGCAGCTCCCAAAACGGACAATTCAAGACACTCTTGAGGAGCACAATGAAGACAAAGACAAAGCAGCTAAGAAAAGGAAAAAAGAAGAAGGTGAGGGAGTAGGATAAGAGGGGCATGTTTGTGTGCGTATGGCTTCAAGGGACACCGAACGGGAATCTGTAAGGGGAGGGGAGGTATGCGTAGTACAAGATGATTAGATTTCTTTTTTTGTTGTGTTTTAATTCCATTTTTTTATTTATATTTCAAATGTTATTTCCTTTCCCGGTTTCTTGTCCATAAGCTCCCTGTGCCATTCCCCTCTCCTTCTTCTATAAGGGTGTTCCCCCTCCGCAACAACCCTTCTTCCTGCCTCTCCACCCTGACATTCCCCTACACTGGCTGGTCCAGCTTTGGCAGGACCAAGGGCTTCTCCTTCCATTGGTGCCCAAAAAGGCCATCCTTTGCTACATATTCAGCTAGAGCCATGGGTCAGTCCATGTGTAGTCTTTGGGTAGTGGTTTAGTTCCTACGAGCTCTCGTTGGTTGGTATTGTTCTTATGGGGTAGCAAGCCCCTTCAGCTCCTTCAGTCCTTTCTCTAACTCCTCCAACAGGGACCCCGTTCTCAGTTCAGTGGTTTGCTGCTAGCATTGGCTTCTGTATTTGTCATACCCTGGCAGAACCTTTCAGGAGACAGCTATTATCAGGCTCTTGTCAGCATGCACTTATTGCCTTCATCAATATTGTATAGCTTAGGTAGCTTTATATATATGGGCTGGATCCCCAGGTGAGGCAGGCTCTGAATGGCCATTCCTTCAGTCTCTGTTCCAAACCTTGTCTCCATATCCCCTCCTTTGAATATTTTTCTTCCTCCTTTTAAGAAGGAGTGAAACATCCGAACTTTGGTTGTCCTTCTTGAGCTTCATGTGGTCTGTGGATTGTGTCTTGGGTAATTCAAGCTTTTGGGCTAATATCCACATACCAGTGAGTGCATATCATGTGTGTTTTTTGGTGATTGGATTACCTCACTTAGGATGATATTTTCTAGTTCCACCTATTTGCTTATGAATTTCATGATGTCATTGTTTTTAATAGCTGAGTAGTACTCCATTGTGTAGATGTACTACATTTTCTGTATCCATACCTGTTGAAGGACATTTGGGTTCTTTCCAGCTTCTGGCTATTATAAATAAGGCCGCTATGAACATAGTGGAGCATGTGTCTTTGTTGTATGTTGGAGCATCTTTTGGGTATATGCCCAGAAGAGGTATAGCTGGACCCTCAGGCAGTTCAATGTCCAATTTTCTGAGGAACCTCCAGACTGATTTCCAGAGTGGTTATACCAGTTTGCACTCTCACCAACAATGGAAGAGTGTTCCTCTTTCTCCACATCCTCAGCAGCATCTGTTGTCACCTGAGTTTTTGATCTTAGCCATTCTGACTGGTGTGAGGTGAAATCTCAGGGTTGTTTTGATTTGCATTTTCCTGATGACTAAGGATGTTGAACATTTCTTTAGGCATTTCTCAGCCATTTGATATTCCTCAACTGAGAATTCTTTGTTTAGCTCTGTACCTCTTTTTTTTAAAAATAGGGTTATTTGTCTCCCTGGAGTCTTAAATTCTTGAGTTTCTTTTGTATATTTTGGCTATTAGCCCTCTATGAGATGGAAGATTGGTAAAGATCTTTTCACAATCTGTTGGTTGCCGTTTTTTCCTAATGACAGTGTCTTTTGCCTTACAGAAGCTTTGCAATTTTAAGAGGTCCCATTTGATTTTAGAGCATAAGCCATTGGTGTTTTGTTCAGGAAAGTTCCCCAGAGTCCATGTGTTTGAAGCTCCTCCACTTTTTCTTCTATTAGTTTGAATGTATCTGGTTTAATGTGGAAGTCCTTGATCCATTTAGACTTAAGCTTTGTACAGGGCAATAAGAATGAGTCAATTTGCATTCTTCTACATGCTGACCTCTAGTTGAACCACTACCACTTGTTGAAAATGCTATCCTTTTTCCAATGGATGGTTTTAGCTCCTTTGTCAAAGATCAAGTGACCATAAGTGTGTGTGTGTATTTCGGGGTTTTCAATTCTATTCCATTGATCTGCTTGTCTGTCTCTGTACCAGTACCACACAGTTTATATCACTATTGCTCTGTAATACAGCTTGAGGTCAGGGATGGTGATTCCCCTAGAAATTCTTTTATTGTTGAGTATAGTTTTTACTATCCTGGGTATTTTGTTATTCCAAATGAATTTGCAAATTGTTCTTTCTAACTCTATGAAGAATTGAGTTGGAAGTTCGCTGGGGATTGCATTGAATCTGTAGATTGCTTTTGGCAAAATGGCCATTTTTACTTCAGTTTATCAGCATGGGACGTCTTTCCGTCTTCAGAGATCTTCTTCAATTTCTTTCATCAGATGCTCAAAGTTTCTTGTCATGCAGCTCTTTCTTTCACTTGCTTGGTTAAAGTTATTCCAAGATATTTTATGTTATTTGGGACTATTGTGAAGGGTGTCATTTCCCTAATTTCTTTCTCAGCCTGATTATCCTTTGAGTAGAGGAAGGCTGCTGGTTTGTTTGAGTTAATTTTATATCCAGCCACTTTGCTGAAGTTGTTTATTAGGCTTAGTAGTTCTCTGGTGGAACTTTTGGGGTCACTTAAGTATACAATCATATCATCTGCAAATAGTGACATTTTGACTTCTTCTTTTCCAGTCTGTATCTCTTTGATCTCCTTTTGTTGTCTGATTGCTCTGGCTAGAACTTCAAGAACTATATTGAATAAGTAGGGAGAGAGTGAACAGCCCTGTCTAGTCCCTGATTTTAAAAGTAGGAGTTCTTCAAGTTTCTCTCCATTTCGTTTGGTGTTGGCTACTGGTTTGCTGTATATGGCTTTTACAATGCTTAGGTATGGGCCTTGAATTCCTGCTTTTGCCAAGACTTTTAACATGAAGGGGTGTTGAATTTTGTGAATGCTTTCTCAGCATTAAAAATGAGAGCATCATGTGGTTTTTTTGTTTGACTTTGGTTACATAGTGGATTACGTTCATGGATTTCTGTATATTGAACCATTCCAGTATCCCTGGAATGAAGCCTACTTGATCATGATGGATGGTCATTTTGATGTGTTCTTGGATTCAGTTTGCGAGAATTTTATTGAGTATTTTTACATCAATATTCATAAAGGAAATTGGTCTGAAGTTCTCTTTCTTTGTTGAGTCTTTGTGTGGTTTAGGTATGAACATAATAATTGTGGCTTCATAGAAGGAATTGGGTAGTCCTCCTTCTGTTCCTATTTTGTGGAATAGTTTGGATAGTATTGGTATGAGGTCTTCTATGAAGGTCTGATAGAATTCTGCACTAAACCTATCTGGTCTTGAGCCTTTTTTGGCTGGGAGATTTTTAATAACTGCCTCTATTTCATTAGGAGTTGTGACTGTTTAGATGGTTTATCTGATCCTGATTTAACTTTGGTACCTATCTGTCTAGAAACTTTTCCATTTCATCCAGATTTTCCAGTTTTGTAGAATATAGGCTTTTGTAGTATCTGATGATTTTTGAATTTCCTCAGATTCTCTTTGTTATGTTTGTGTGGCTATCTTCTTTTGGGTTAATTACAATTAGATTACTTTCTTGCTTTTTCTAGGCTGTAGTTTCTCTCCTTGTCTTGGAGTTTTCCGTCTATTATCCTTTGTAGGGCTGGATTTGTGGAAAGATACTGTGTAAATTTGGTTTTGTCATGGAATATCTTGGTTTCTCCAACTATGTTAATTGAGAGTATTTCTGTATATGGTAGCCTTGGCTGGCATTTGTGTTCTCTTAGGGTCTGTATGACATCTGTCTAGGATCTTCTGGCTTTCATAGTCTCTGGTGAGAAATCTGGTATAATTTTGATAGGTCTGCCTTTATATGTTACTTGACCTTTTCACCTTACTTCTTTTAATATTCTTTCTTTGTTTTGTGCATTTGCTGTTTTGACTATTATGTGATGGGAGGAATTTCTGTTCTGGTCCAATCTATTTGGAACTCAGTAGGCTTTTTGTATGTTTATGGGCATCTTTTTCTTTAGATTAGGGAAGTTTTCTTCTATAATTTTGGTGAAGATGTTTACTGGCCCTTTAAGTTGGGAGTCTTCGCTATCTTCTACACCTATTATCCTTAGGTTTGATCTCATTGTGTCCTGGATTTTCTGGATGTTTTGTGTTAGGAGCTTTTTGCGTTTTACATTTTTTTTTTTATTATTATATCAATGTTTTCTATGGTAATTTCTGCCCCTTCGATTCTCTCTTCTATTTCTTGTATTCTGTTGGTGATGCTTGCATCTATGACTCTTGATCTCTTGCCTAGGTTTTTTATCTCCCGTTTGCTCCCTTTGTGATTTCTTTATTGCTTCTATTTCTATTTTTAAATCCTGAACGGTTTTGTTCAATTCCTTCATCTGTTTGGTTATATTTTCCTGTAATTCTTTAAGGGATTTTTGTGTTTCCTCTTTAAGGGCTTCTACTTGTTTTCCTGTGTTCTGTATTTCTTTCAGGGAGTTATTTATGTCATTCTTACAGTCTTCTGTCATCATCATGAGATATGATTTTAAATCCAAATCTTGCTTTTCTGGTGTGTTTGGATATCGAGTATTTGCTTTGTTGGGTGTACTGGGCTCTGATCATGCCAAGTAGTCTTTAGTTTTTGTTGCTTAGGTTGCTGCGCTTGCCTTGCCATCAGATTGTCTCTGGTGTTGGCTTGTGTTGCTGTTTCTGACAGTGGCTTGACCCTTCTTTAAGCCTGTGTGTCAGCACTCCTACAGACCTGTTTGTTTTCAGCCAGATCTGGGAACAGAAAGCTGCTCGTGTTTTTATGTGTCCTGAACCCTCCAGGTTGGTGGCTTGGAGCAGAAGACTTGGTCTTACCTCTGCTCTCAGGTGTGTCAGCCCTCCAGGCGACTGGATTTCAGCTCTGGGCTCAGGCAGAAACTGGAATGGTCCTACCCCTGACTGCTCCTGGGTTCCTGTATCCAGAGGGCACCAGACAGGTTCTTCCTCGGCCAGGAATGTGAATGGGAGTGGTTGTCTCTTCTGAGCTCTCAGGATTGTCTGTACTTCTTAGAGTCCAGCTCTTTCCCCCATGGGATTTGGGTGGAGAGAGCTGTGGGAGTTCAGTTCTGGGCACAGGCAGAAACCAGAAGGTTCCTGCTACTGACTGCTCCTTTGTTTCTGTATCCAGAGGACACTTATGATTAGACTTTAAAATCTGATATACAGTCCTGTAAGTCAACATTTCAGACTTGGGACCACACATGATTGACTATTCTTGTAATGATAGCATTTGGGCAGCTTGGGCAGGAGGATCACTGTAGTTTGAGGTCAGCCTGGTCTGTGTAGTAAGACAGTTTTCATTAAATAGTAAAATGAATAAATTTTCTAGACCCCAGTATATAGGAGCTCATTGTGAAAGTTTTTTGAAACATTTTTGTCTTAATTCATTGTTATTTATGTATAATTTCATTTTTATCTTGTTTTATTTAATGGAAATTATTTTTCATTGGTGGTGAGTTCATCTAAGGATAGACAACTAGACAACTAGAAACTAACAGAATTCCCTTAGCTAGCTTTTCATGTAGTGTCCAGCAGGTGTCACAGTGTTCCCGTGGAGGCTGTAGACTGTCACACTCTTGAGAGAGTTCCTTTATCTTGGGAACAATGCAGGGAAACAGCCCTGGAGATGGATCTGTTGATCTTGGGCACTGTGTGTCATTCCATCAGTTGCAGTTGTTGACCCAGCTAGGTTCTTGTTCATGTGGTAAGAATCAAAATCTTCAGATGGCTCAGTTTCCCATGACAGGTTTTAGTTATTTAGTGTAGGCTTGTTTTCCAATTGGCAGTTTGTAGTCAGTAAAAAAGTTTCATGGTAAGTTGGAGATTTTAGCAATTCTAAGTATTTCCTAGTAAAAGGATTATCTTTGTTCTAAGGCAAACTTCCTCCAGGTTAGTGTCTGTGATTTTACAATTACCCTGGTAGCATGACTTTTTAATATGTTTATAAATAAAAATATGCAGGGTAGGCAGGTGCTCCACTACTGAGTTAAATGTCAGTATCTTGTTTTTGAAACAGTTTCTCACAAAGTTACCCAAACTAAAAATGGAATTTACTCTGTAGTCCAGGCAGGCTTTGGACTTGTGACCTTCCTGCTTCAGATTATCTACTGTTTGGCAGTGCCTTTAGGCCTCATTTCCATTTAACTTTTCTGTCTGTTATCAGATACACAGACCCCAACAGAAAGCCTCAGAGAGGCTGAAGAAGTAAAACAGAAGGAAGAACAGGTGGAGGACCAGCCCACAGTACCCCCTGAGCCCACAGAGTCCCCTGGTGAGTTGCTTACTCTCCAGCTTCATGGTCCTGCTTGGGGCATCACTTGTCTGTGGAGAGTGGTTCACTGAAACAAGACAGACTCTCCAACTTGGGTTCAGTGTGAACTCCAAGATAATAGAAGTTTTGCTTTTATTATTGGATTTATTGCTTATTTTATCCCATGAATGTGGGAAGAGAGGAAAGAGCCCTCAAATAAAATGCTTTTAGATATCATAGGTGTCAGTCAGATACAACGAACTGAGTAGGTGTTTATTAAGTGCACTATCTAAGCTTAGTTACAGGATTCAGAAATGGGAGTGTTCTTGCAGCTTCAGTTCCTTGCTGTCTTTGAGACCCCTGTGTCATAGGTGATGTTTGCAATGACAATTTTAGGCATACACACATATCTATTTTCTATGAGACAAATAAATGGTACTGTTTGAATCTTGCTGAGATTTTTAGGTTTTTTTGTTTTTTGTTTGTTTGTTTGTAATGCTGGTGGTGGAACCCAGGGCCTGATATATGCTAGGCAAATGTTTAATTCTGAGCCACACCTCAGTCTTCTCACTAGTGGGAGAGGCAGGTCCTCTGCTACTGAGCTATGGCTCCAGCCCCTCACTAGGGGATTATTATATTTTTTTTTAATTTTTATTTATTTTATGTGTATGAGTACACTATTACTATCTTTAGACACACCAGAAGAGAGCATCAGATCTCATTACAGATGGTTGTTGGGAATTGAATTCAGAACCTCTGGAAGAGCAGTCAGTGCTCTAAATGCTGAACCAGTTTTTAAGGCCTCATTGGGGAATTCTAAGCAGGTACTCTACCACTGAGTCACACCCCAGCTCTTGTTTGTTTGTTTGTCTTTTGTTTTTGTCTGAGACAAGATCTTACTATGAGGTATATGGTGGCTTTGTAATTTTGTAATTCCCCTACGTCTGTGTCCCGAGTAGCTGGTATTTCATGCTGATGGCCTCCCAGCTGGGTGATGAGGTTTCTTTTCACTACCATTCCTAAGTTTTCCATTTTCAGTCCAGTGTCAGCTGTGCTTTCATTAGTACTGAGGAATGAACATTAGGCCAGAGAGTCCCTGCATTTACACAGTAGATGGAGAAAGGTCAGAATGAAAGGTCAGAATTGCTCAGTTTTATACTCATAAGATGCAATAACTTTGGGATCTTAACGTTTAGAGGTAGAAACTTTTTATAGTGTTAATTTTACTGGGGGTTTCTGTTTTGATCCATAGTAAATGATACAGAGACATCAGGTTTTATTAACAAACTGCTGGTACTATGCTGAGCAGATTCTGAGCTATTCTAACCTGATTAGTCTATTAATAACCAGATAAGTACCCTGTTACTTGCCAATTGAGTATTGCTATTTTCATGTGTATCCTCAGGGCAAGCTTCTCTTGGTTATTTGCTTGTCATCCATCCTCATCTTCCATCTTGCCTTATGGCAACTGTTTTCTGCTCGCCCTTTTCCTACTCTCCTTCATGGTCCCTACCTGAGATCACCTCACTCTACCCAAAGTCCCACCTTCCTCTCTGTGCTGCCCAGTTACAGGCTCAAGTTTTTATTTACCAATCAGGGATTATTGGGGAACATTCTTCACAGCACATCAGTCAGTACAGTGCCCATGTCCAGACTGCAACCTGATCTTGGGGCACAGAACTCAGCATCTGAATACACAGTGCACAAGACTGACTAACCCCAACTGCTGTTCGTATCACCATTACCCTTTCTCATTTCAGAGTCAGTAACCCTCACAAAGACAGAGAACATTCCAATGTGTAAGGCAGGTGTGAAACAGAAGCCTCAGGAAGAAGAACAGAGCAAGCCTCCTGCCAGGGGTGCCAAGCCACTGAGCAGTTTCTTCAGTGAGCACCTTTCTCATCTTTATCCATCTGGGTTGTGTAGGCAGCGGATGTTGGGACTCTGTTTAGGCAGTGCTGGCTGAACAAGGCACGGGACTTGGGCCTATGAGGAGTAGGGACCCTCTACTTCCTGTCTTTCCATGCAGCACCCCGAAAACCAGCAGTGAAAACTGAAGTCAAACAAGAAGAGTCAGACACTCCAAGGAAGGAAGAGACCAAGGGGTGAGTCAGTGCCCAGGTCTGAGAAACATCTCCTGGCACATTCTCTTCTTCATGTCCATTACTCAGCCCTAGCTTGGGTTTTTTCCTCTTGCGGGGCTTGTCATTAGTCAGTGTTTTAGACACTATTGGACCCTACTGCAAAGCCTTAGGATACAGGCAGAGTAAGAACTGTTTAGGGGGTTTACATACCCACTACCCACTGATTGCTTGGCGTCTTGTCTGACCTCCAGCTTCCAGTATGAGCCCCAAAGAGCTAAGGGCATACAACAAGGTAATCATTGTAGTAATTCTTGCCCTCACTCCTGCTTACCTGCCTAGAGTGGTTCTGCATTCTTCCCAGGACAAAATCTTAAGCCTCTTTGCCTACTGGTACCATTCAGCACTCTACCCTCAGTTTTTAGAACACTGATTCCCCCATCCTGAGCTTACCAGGTTGAGCGCATGCTCTGGAAGCAGCAGACATTGCATTGGAATCTCCTGAGGGCCTCTCTGCCAGCACTGGGTGGCTAATGGGTATGGATCAAGAGCCACTTCTCTTTACTGGTAACCATTGTAGATTATAGTCATGGGACTGAATAGGCTGCTAAATGATGGTTTTATTGTGATTGGGTCATTCTTATACCACTGGTTATGAACACAAGATTTATTAAATGGACAATCAGGTGGATAGGTGGATACACATCCTATAGTATAATGGAATCAGACCCTATCCATGCTTTATTGAAAACCATATGTGTCCTAGAGTTGTGGCTCAGTGGTAGACTTGTCTAGAATCACCAAGTGATGGGATGGGGGGAGTGGTTCAGTGGTAGAGTTCCTGCTTAGAATCCCTCAATGAGGGGGTAGATGCATGGCTTAGTGCTAGAATTCTTGCTTAGAATCTACCAGTGAAGAGACAGGAATGTGTTAACCTTTGACTTTGTGAGCCAGGCCCAACACAGAGTAGAAACATTTCTTTGAAAAGTAACTTCTTAGACTCAGAGTTACCCAATTTTAACTTCCCTTTGCCTCCATAGAGCCCCGGATCCAACCAATTATAATCCTTCCAAGAGTAACTACCATCCCATTGAAGATGCCTGCTGGAAACATGGCCAAAAGTAAGGAGTTAACCTTCCCAAGCTGTATTAAGTTCTGTCCTTGTGACTATGAGAGTCTGTCGTTTTGGCCTCTATTGGAAGAGCTGTACATTTCTCCCATCCCTGTTTTGGGAACACAAAATTATGGGAAGGGATAGTGGATAGTTGTCTCTGCATTTATCACCATTTATCACCCAGGAGGATGTAAAGGGCAGGATTGATACAGGGTGTTATGGCCTATTCAAGTGTTTCTAATACAGCTCTTTTCCTTTCTCAGGGTTCCTTTTCTTGCTGTGGCCCGGACATTTGAGAAGATTGAGGAGGTGTCTGCTCGGTAATTAATTACTCAGTCTCATGGGGGCGGGTTCTTTGTGACTGTTCTCAGCACGGCATTGTGTGCTGCATCCTGCTTTGCAGTCTTTCCTCACTTCTCATCATGGTCACTGTTTATTCACAAAAATGGCTGACTAATTTTGAGTCCCTGCCTGAGAAGATCCTTAGCATCTCTTTCCTTTTCTTTTGGCTTTTGAGATGGGGTCTTTCTATGTAACACTGGCTGTCCTGGAACTCAGTATGTTGGCCAGGCTGGCCTTGAACTCAAAGAGATCCACCTTATCTGCCTCCCAAGTGTTACTGTTAAAGGTCTGGGCCCTTAGGCCTGGCTACAGCATCATTTTTGATGGTGTAGTCTCTTAGTTTAAGTGGGTCCAGCCTGTGCTCAGAGGCTGCATGCAGCCAAAATAGTTATGAATGCAGCTGAACACAGATGTCTTAACACTTAATGCAGTGTGAGAAGTCTTTTTTGATTGTAACTTGATTCTGCCATTCTGAAACTTTACAAATGACCTCCCTTGTCAGTGTCAAAGGTTGAGCATGCTTGGGCGAGACACAGGATCAGCTAGGTCTGTTTGCAAGGTTATGAAACAGATTCTAGGAATTATAGGGGATGTAGTACACAGAGTGACTTGAGTCTTGTTTCTCCATCTCAAATGAATGAAGTCTAGTCTTGGGTAGAGTGAGGATGACCTTGCTTGCTGAATTTCTCTTGCAGATCCGAGCCTTTCCTCCTGGTGATGCTCTGTGTCAGCATCAGTTGTCCATGCTGGCTCCTTTGCTCTCTCCCAAATCCTTTCCTTTCCTGGCCTCTTATACCTAGGGCTTCTATGTGTCTAGTATGATATAAGTATTATGGGGTATACCTCATTCAGCCTCAATCTTTTTAGTTCTCTATGTTAGTTTAAGCTTTCCTGCCATACATAAACATCCCTATAATATTCCTTCATTTTAATACATCTTTAGGCTGCCCTCAGTGTTTTGTCCTTAGAAATGTTTCCTTGGGAATATTTAAGAACTTCCCATGGGATATAACCTCAAAGCGAGGTGATGGAGGACATGGGAAGGACTTTCAGTACAAGGATATGTAGCTCAGAAAGTGGCTCATAGCAGCAGCTAGGTGAGGCAGCCAAGGGGACAGTTAGCATTGCTCTGCTTGCTGGTTGTATGCCTGTGGCAGGTGGCTTGGCCTCCCTTTCTAAGCTTCAGTTCCCCCATGAGTAAAGGGAAGAACATATATCTCTGTTTTTATGAAGATTGAGTTTATCTAAATAACATAGGGAGAGACAGCTTTTGGGGAATCTCATACATTCTCTACCTGTAGGGAATTGTAGGATGGCTGTTCTGTTCTGTCTGACCTATAATCCAACATCTTGGGGTACAGATTTTTCTTAAAAGCATTTTTTTCTTTAAAAGAGAACTTTCAAAACAATAGAGTGTCCCCATGTTTCTGGACTGCCTTTCTTTGCGTTGTTGTTATCTTATTCTGGTTTAGAGATGTGGTCAGAAGATGACCAGAATCAAGAAGTTGACACCAGCTGTTAGTGACAGGGATTCCCACGTTCATTTGCATTGTGACACTTTCCCTTTTCTGTCCTGGTTTCTTGTCTGGGATTTTTACTCATGGTGTTTAGCTGGCCTATCCCTTCCGTCTATCTGTGTTCTTTGTGACTTTGCTACTACTGAAGGTTTTGGAGGTTCTGAGTTTGGATTTGTAGTCTGATTCCTCAGAATGTTTCAGATGGAATGTTTTCTCACTGCATACGACGTTGCTGGTCTGGTCCTCCATCATCCACCCGGCCCCGAGGCTGAGTGCCTGGCTGCTTCACTGTGCAGCCTCACTCTTGGCAACCTTGTGGAGTCTTCCTGTTTCTTTCCTAACCTTTGTTTCACTTCTGTTGCTGTCCCAGGACAGCAGAAACAGATTGCCACTATGTGAATTAACACAATAGAAAGTTATTTCCCCACAGTGCAGGAAGCCTGAAGTCTAAAGCTAAGATGGTGGTAACAGTTTGGTTGTTGGCAGGCAGGTTAACTCCTCTTGAGGCTTGGAGGGAGAACTTGACCCAACTTCTTCCAGCTTTTGGGACTCCAGCCAGCCTTGGCATTTCTAGGCTTATACGCATTACCATGTTCTCTTCGGAGAGGCCCTGGGTTTAGGGCTCACCCTTATTCAGCTTGCTACAAAGTTCCTGCTTCCAGATATGTCTCATTCTGGAGCTGAGCATACATAGGTTTGGGGAGGAAGGTGTCTGTATATCCCAACATCTAGCAGTTGATTTTTTTTCTGTATCAGCCATCCATTCTTGTGGTTTTTGCACAGGGGTGATAAGGTGATGCTGTGTTTCTCTTTCCTCTTGCCTTTCTAAAAGAATTGTTCTTTAGGCTTGTTCTAAGAATAACACAGCCTCACTTTATTTTGTATATTATTATTATTATTGGAGACAGGTGTCATGTAGATCATGCTGGCCCTGAACTGCTCTTTCTGCTTCCACCTCTTGAGTACTAGGATTGCATGTGGGTCTTCACACCCCAGTTTATGTGGGGATTTGTATGTGCTGTCCAAGCATTCCATCAAATTAACCATATCCCCAGCTTACATGGCTCTTTAGCTACACCACGTAAGTTGGGCAGACAGCAAGCACACAGTTACCATCTGTGTCACAGTTACACAACTAGCATTTTACAGGAGGCATGGCCATCATTTTCAGTGGCTTGAGTGTCCCAGAGTAGACAGCCTTGGCCAGAACTTCAGCCTGATTAAGCTTCCTGACCTTGGGCAAGTCTTTCTGTGCCTGTTTCCTGACCTATAAAGTGGGGATAATAATGTCACCTTTCTCAGAGTGGGCATGAATCCATCAGTTAAATGATGAAAGGGTTTAAAACCGATGCCTTCTTGAGGAAGTGTCTGTGCATGGGCTGCTGTTCTCTGTCAGTGATTACCACCATTTTCATTGCCACCCTTCCACAGACAAGCTGTCATTGTTCCCTTGGCTCTTCATCTTTCTCCTTTCTCTTGTTCTTTTTATTTTTCCTTCTAACTTCCTGGGACACCACATCCCACTGACCTTGACATAGGCGGACACACCCTGGCCCTTTCTTCCAGGCTTAAGATGGTGGAGACACTGAGCAACCTGCTGCGCTCCGTGGTGGCCCTGTCCCCAACAGACCTGCTCCCTGTTCTCTATCTCAGCCTCAACCGCCTTGGGCCGCCTCAGCAAGGTCTAGAACTGGGTGTTGGTGATGGTGTCCTCCTCAAGGCAGTTGCCCAGGCCACAGGTAGGAGGGATCCAACAAGAGGTGGCACTTGAAGTTTGTGAAAGAGTTGGGACTGGGGGATGAAGGAAGAGGCCAATGGAAGAGTACTTGACAAGGCCAGAGTTTCAAGGTCTGGGCAGTATAGGGTGGGGATGTACAGCCTATGTTGGGAGGAGCTGTGGGATGGAGAGGAGGGGTGATGAAAGCTATTCAGTTGACTTGACTACCTGCTTGTCCATCTTGCCAGCCTCCTGCTCTTACCTCAAGTGTGCCATATTAGGACTCTGTTTTCAACCATAAGCAAGGTCAAGGCACACCTCATACTTTTTGAAAGGCAGAACAGTAGAAACACAATAAACAGGCTGGAGACTGTTAGAGACCAACTGAGGATCGAACAGGCAGCCCTCTCCACCTCCACTGGCCCCATCCCATAAGTTTTAGTTCCATCTACACATGACTCCCAGTCTGAGTGTGCTTACCCAGCTGCTTGTCATAGACCGTTGCTTAGGCTTTTTACACTGACCTAATGGGGATAGGCACTTAACTAGTTGCATGGAAGAAGCAATCTGTAGACAAGGGGAAGCCCTATAAACCCAGATAACTAGCGAGACATATAGCCAGTGAAGAGAGACAGGTTGCTACAGTGTCCTCTCCTACTTTCTTCCCCACTGCCTCCTCTATCAAGGTCGTCAGCTGGAGTCCATCCGGGCTGAGGTAGCTGAGAAGGGGGATGTGGGGCTAGTGGCGGAGAACAGCCGAAGCACTCAGAGGCTCATGCTGCCTCCACCTCCACTTACTGTTTCTGGAGTCTTTACCAAATTCTGTGACATTGCCCGGCTCACTGGCAGTGCTGTAAGTAGAGCAGCGTGGCCTATCCCAAAACCCAGATATCCCAGGACCCAAAGCATGGTGGGGACCTTAGTGTTCATTTGTGCTTATGTGGTTTACAATGTCTCTTTCCATTTTCTCTGGAGAACATAGCATCTAATGCCATGTCTCCTGGTGGCGGGACACTTGTTAATGCTTGTTGGACAGAGGAAGAGAGGCAAAGAGCGCTAGCTTCATTGTCATTGCCTCAGATTAAGACATTACAACAGGTGGTGGTGGTGGTGGTGGTGGTGGTGGTGGTGGTGGTGGTGGTGGTGGTGGTGGTGGTGGTTATGGCAGTGGCAGCTTTTCTAAAGCTGAAAAGTGTTCTCTGATGACTCCTTGCCTGTTCTTTACTTTGTTCAGTCCATGGCCAAGAAAATGGACATTATCAAGGGCCTTTTTGTTGCCTGCCGCTACTCAGAAGCCCGGTTTATTGCCAGGTAAACATGGGACTCATGAGACTGGGGAGGCATATGGGGCTGTTGGTGAGCATTTGGCAACTGCAGACATTGCTAACACCCTGACTGCCTTCTCATGAGAAAAGTACCAACATGACCCAGTTTATTTGTTCTGACTTTGCATTGGAAGTCCATTTTAGTTACCTTTGTATTACTGTGGTTAGAGCACTTAGTGGAGGAAAGGAATATTTTAGTTCATGACTTGGATGGACGGTTTGGGTCCATCTTGGTGGGGAAGGCACAGTAGGGTTTGTGGCAACCAGAGTGTGTGGGAGGCTCCTCACATCACAGCAGATGAGGAAGCAGAGTAAGACCAGAACCAAGGTCTGTATAACCTCTTACATAGTGACCTAGTGACCTGCGTCTTTAGGTAGGGCCCATTTCTTGAAGTTTCTACAGCCTCCCAAAATATCACTAAGCTGTAGACAACCATTTAAAGTATGAGTCTGTGGGGAACATTTCATATCAAACCATAATTACCACCTTTCATGGGTTAACGCTCCTCCATTGGTAATGCCGCCTAGAGAAGGATTCTGGAGCTAAGGGTAAATTTTGGTGGTTGATTACTGATGTCTGCCTTGGTCTGAGTATAGCATAAAGCTATCATGACAGTGGGAGGAAAGTTACTGATCTCTCTTGAAGCATATCTTGAAGCAATTTTTTAGGTGTTCTGCCCTGTATCTACTGTTTGATGCCATCTAGTCTCCCAGCCACTCTGTGAAGTAGATCCTATTATCCTCACTGGAGCTGACAGAGGTGGAGGTGGAGGCAGTGTAAATAGCCAGCATGGGCGGGGTCAGGTTTTTGACTGTCACACCCATAAGTCAGGTTCTATTTCAGCTTTGGCCTGTGACTTGCCCTTCTCAAGCCTCTACCCCTTTGACTGTGAGATTCCTGCTTCTGTCTCCCATTGACCATCGGTCATGACCATCTCTGGCTAGCCCTGGTTTCTTCATCTTTTAGGGGTTGTGTGATATCTTGGGTCCCTTTGAGGCTTTGAAGACTGTCTGAATATTGAAGAGGTTCCACAAAGGGTGGAGGCTGGGGAGACAGGAACAGGCAAAGTGTGGAGGGCAAGATGAGAGTGGCCAGTCAGCTCACACCTGCTACTCTATCCTCAGGTCCCTAAGTGGGCGGCTGCGCCTTGGGCTGGCTGAGCAGTCAGTGCTGGCTGCTCTTGCCCAGGCTGTGAGTCTCACACCCCCTGGCCAAGGTGAGTAGCCCTGGCCCATTTTCGTCCCACCACCCTGTTACTGGGGCCTCTCTTTTCCATCTGTTGCCCCATTCTCCTCTGAGAATGCACTTAGACAGCCTACCTTATTCCTTTCCCTGTCACATGCCATACACCACCCTCCGTGACCCTGGACCCTTGAATAACTAAGAGGTCTTGCTCATTACTAAGCTGCTGGTGGGTCTTTTCATAGAATTTCCCACAGCCGTGGTGGATGCTGGGAAGGGCAAGACAGCAGAGGCCAGAAAGATGTGGTTGGAAGAACAAGGCATGATCTTGAAGCAAACCTTCTGGTGAGATGCAGGGTTGGGCAGAATGATGACCAACACGTGAGTGATTGACACAGGGCTCATAATAACAAGGGATTGTGGTCTAGACAAGGATGATTCTGGGTTGTGAGCAGTGAAAGGTGGAGATAGCATTTGAGGGCTGCAGGCACAAGATGCTCAGAGTTTTAGCCAAAGCCCTAAGGTACTCATAATAGATATTACCAGCACAGAGAGAATTAGGGCTTTATAGTGAGCCACATGGAGGGACTTTGGCCAGCAGGTGACCTAGGATCATTACTGACCTGGTGACCGTGCCAGAGGAAAGAAGGACAGGGAGCAGTTCCATAAATGTCCCCAACACACCTGATCTGCACCTGACTGCCCTGGGTGATGAGTTTCTCACATCTTTCAGTGGCTCAGCCTCTGGAGTATCCACCATCTGCCCAGCTCTGTCCAATCCATTCTGCCTGGTCTCAGATTAGCTGAATAAGTCAGCAATATCCTTGAGTGGGACACAGTCACTGGAATATGAGCAAGGGGTAGTGGAGGATGCAGTCAGCATGATGTGTGATGACTGAGAGTAGAACACCTGGTGGCAGGAGTGGGGACATGGTCACAGAGATAAGTAGAGCCCAGGTCTGGCATGGGCTAAGGGAGCTCTATACTTGCACTTGTCTGTAGACAGTAGAGTTTTCAAGTTAGGAGTTTGTAGAAAGAACCTTTCTTCATGGGCTGGGTGTGGAGGTACACCCATGAAATCCTAGTATACCCTTGGGATCTAGTTCTCTGCCAACTTGGGATATATTGCAAGATCCTGTCTTATAAAATCAGGGAGTTGACTGCTTCCCTAGAATCCACCAGTGAGGGGCTAAGAGCATGCTTGCCTAGAATCCACTTCCTGGACCTTGCCACTGCCTGCCTAGGTCTGTCCTATCTGGGTTGTGAGTATGGTATAGTCCAGCAGCAGATCATTTTCTTCATATGCCCAAGGCCTAGGTTCTACCGCTTCTCCCAGCACCATGGAAGAAAACAAAAGACCTTGTCATCTTGCTCTCTTCTCTCCAACCTATCCCTAGTGAGGTGCCTGATCTGGATCGCATCATCCCTGTGCTGCTGGAACATGGCTTGGAAAGTCTCCCAGAGCACTGCAAGCTGAGCCCAGGTATCCCTCTATGGGCCCTCAAGGCTGGGGCAGCTATCTTCCATGGAGCAGGTGTAAACAGCTACCCCCAGACAGTTTTTGAGTACTTGTTCCCTTTGGTGAGGCCCTTATCTTTTCCCCTCAGGTCTCCCTTATGAACTGAGCAGGGCATAGGGTGCAGCAGCAAAAAATGTCCAGAAGGCAGTGGCTTGGCTGTAGAGAATTTGTTATGTACATACATATTCAAAGCAAGACAGGCAGCCATGGTACCATATGGCTGTGCTCCAGTGTTCATCTAGAGACCTGGGTTCCTTCTATCTTATCCTTCTCTCTGCTTCCTTTCACTTTAAAGGCTGATGATCAGGGAAAAGGGGGGAGTAATGTTGCTTGTAAAGGATGTGACTGATGTGACCATATTATTTGTTCTTCTGTTACTTGTTACTTCTGTGTCCATTTATGGCCATTAATAGCTTCCAGGGAGGCTGGTATGGGGACCTAAGTTTCTCATCTGAAATGTGGTGGTCCTCTCCCTTATATGATGTCAGGAGAAGTGAGTAGTAGGTCCAAAGGCATATTGGTAGCTTATGTCTCTTTCTCTAATTTTTTTTATCTGTTCCCTTTCCCCGCCCCCCCACCCCCCCTAACTTGGTTTCTTCCCTCCCAGGGGTTCCTCTTAAACCAATGCTGGCCCATCCCACTCGGGGTGTCAGTGAGGTCCTGAAACGCTTTGAGGAGGTCGACTTCACCTGCGAGTATAAATACGATGGGCAGCGGGCACAGGTATGGGCAAGCACAGCCCTTCCTGTATGAGGAAGGTACTCAGTATAGGTCCTAAGTAGCATGCACACACAGCACACACACACACACACACACACACACACACACACACACACACACACACACACACACACACACACACACAAACACAGCAAAAAAAAAAAAAAAAGAAAAGATGGTGGATGTCAGACACAGGTTACAGGTATCAGGAAATTTGAGGTGATTTGCTCAGATCTGTGTAGCAGCTCTTTGAACTTCCCAACCTGAAGGTGACAGTGAAGGTGAGATCTGAAGACAGTGTCATATAGGAAGGACTTGTTTGGTTTCCTCTTCCTTCTCCTGTGATGGTAGATACACGTTCTGGAAGGTGGAGAAGTGAAGATCTTCAGCAGGAACCAGGAAGACAACACAGGAAAGTATCCTGACATCATCAGCCGCATCCCCAAGGTGAGCCATCTGCGTCCTGGGCTGTAGTACAGACCCCTCTGGACCATCCTGGTGCAGTGGGGGTAGGGCTCACTAGGAAGTCTGGAAAATAGATATCTGCATATAACAAACTTGACTTCCGTGTGGCCTAAGCAGATGTTGCTTATTTCTTCAATATGGATGTAGTGTAGGCTGTTCTGACTCCACTATCTTTGGTTGGCCAGCTTTTCATGCCATTTCTTGTCTCCCCATAGCCACCACATTCCAGACAGAAACAAAGGGAAAAAGGGTTTTAGGCTTATGTCCCACTCAGCCCACCACCCCCACTAGCTTCAGCTTGTGGATACTGTCTAACACAGGTTCCTGTGAACGACTTTAGTAGAATCCTGGATCAGGCTTGAGTTTGTCCAGTGATGAGGCTGAGAGGACCTCAAAGATACTGGCCTGTGAGCATCTGGAGCTTTACAAGCTCAGAGGCAAAGCAGGGCCGGGTCTTAGGCCATGGGTTTCTTTGCTCCTTGTGGATATTGAGAATTGAACTCAGATCCACTGCAAGAATATCACTCTTAACCACTGAGCGCATCTTAGTTTTGCTGTATCCCAGAAGTGGCCTTATGCAGTATGTTGTCTTCTATGCCCATTCTTATTTAGCACATTATGCTGTGTGCCATGGCCTGTGGTACCATAGCCAGGGCTTGCTACCTTCATTAGAGATGGCATTGTGGACTCTGAAGAAAAGGTCCTATGTCTGTGGCTGAATAAGAACCATAACTGTGGCTGAGATACTGCTCAGTGGTTAGAACACTAGTGTAGAGTCTTAATAATGAGAAACTGGAAGTCTGGCTTAGTAGTAGTGCACATATCTTGAGTGCACCAGTGAGGAGCTGAAGGCGTGGCTCTGTGATAGAGCCATTGCCTTGAAAACACCAGTGAGGGATTGGTAGCATGGCTCAGTGGTAGAATGCTTGCCTGGCATCTACTACCCAAGACCCTATGTTCAGTCCCTAGCACTGAGTGAGGGAAAAGTAGATTTGAATTGGACCTTGTGAATTGTCAAGAAAGCAGAGCTGTTAAACCATACAGCTAGCTCTGGGATACAATGTGAAAGACTGTTCCTGACAGTGTACCTGGGAAAAGAAGGCTTTCCATTTCCAGGGAAGGCAAACCACAGGAAAGGGTTAGGGAGGAAGGCAAGCAGTGCAAAGGCCCAGTGCTGTGAGTCACCTGTCCCTTAGAGACACAGACCACCTGTTCCTGTACTGAAGTGAAGAGAGGCTGAGGGGACCAGGCAAGGAGAGGATCAGGGTCTGAAGAAGAGTTCTCCACAACTCAGGGAAGTGGCATACCATTTTTATCATGAAGTACAGCAGTAATAATCAGGGTTTGTGACAGATACCCTGGCTGCTGGCCAGAGACTATTGCAGTCTTGGTTAGTGCAGGACGGGAGACCAGCAGCTGGGGTGGTTGAAGCAGGGTGTGGTGAGGTGGGGACAGTCTGGCTTAGTCAGAGACCTCAGAGTGGAAGTACTGGGTTCACAGAAAGTTGAATGTGGTTAAGAGAAGAGGGAAGTTTCTCTGGCTGCTGCTGCTGCTGTATCTGGTCTTTGGTACCAAGTGGCAAATCATCAGGAAAGCTAGTGTACCTTGGTGAGAACTCAGGAAGATTTAGCTTCTTGTGTCTTGCTGAGGTCAGCTGTGGATTGTGAGAGCAATGGGAGGGTAGAGGGATTCATTGGATTGCTTCTGTCTTTTGACCTCTTCCTTTCGTAGATTAAACACCCCTCAGTCACATCTTTCATTCTGGACACTGAGGCTGTGGCCTGGGACCGGGAAAAGAAGCAGATCCAGCCATTCCAAGTGCTCACCACACGCAAGCGCAAGGTAGCATCAACCCATACAGTTCTGGAGCAGTGGCACACTCTGTTCTTTCCTCCCAGTCCTGACTTAGGCATCCTACTTGGTTCTCTAAGGGGCAGAATGAATCTGGATGTGCATCTCTTAGCTTTGGCTAAGCCATTGTCCAAGCTATCACATTCTTATCCCAGCATCCCAGTTAGGGAATATAAAAGAGTCCTTTTCCTATATCTATAATTTCACTATGAAAGCTCTATTGGGGAAGTCACATATATTGTACTTCAGATGACTTTGCTTTTATATTTCCTTTTATATTTATACTTATTTATATTTCTAGAATTGTAGCATTTTATCATCATTAGCTACAAGGGAGGCTGGAAAGCAAATCCTGTGAAGGAGAATGAAGTGAGGATTTCCCAAGAGCCACCCTCATTTAGAGCATATACCTGCAGCAATGCTGCCTTCTAGGCAGTGTGACCTTAGCCAGGGGTAGGAGTGAGGAATGGTAGGAATCAGCCTGAGGCATGATGAGAGAGGGCACAGAATGCCACCTCCCCTCCCCTCATGCCTGGTCTTTTATTCTGCTCCAACCAGGAGGTTGATGCATCGGAGATACAGGTACAAGTGTGTCTGTATGCTTTTGACCTCATCTACCTCAACGGAGAGGTGAGTTCTACTTTGTGACAGGTGGCCGTGGGGTGGCAGGTTGGAGTGAGCTTGGAGCTGTCTCTCTGGCTTCTGTTTCTGATTCTACCCCAGCATTGAGTTGGGATGTCATGCTCAGGCAGTGGCTCTCATAAGTGTGGGTTCTGGAGGACAGAGGCTCCCAGACTCCCTTGCAGGGTGTTTTTGAGGACTTCTTTTGTGGTTTTACATTTCTATGATTTTTCTTCCTATCACATTTGTATGAAGTAGGTTTTTGTCCCCATGACTGCGGAAACTATGGAAAAACCAGCTTCTATTCTCTTGAACAAAATGATCTGCACACTGCACATTCAGCTGTAGCCCCTCTTCTCACTATTCAGTTTTAGATAGAGGTGTGTTTTATGAAACATGCAGTTTGGAGATATGTAGGGTAGCACAGGAGTAGACTACTTGTCTAGCTTGATCCCAAGGTCACAAGCTTCATTTGTAGAATACAAAAAAGGGAACTATAAATGCTATTTGGGTATATTGGATGCACTGTTTTTTAATGAATTAACAAGTCTTTAAATTTCAAATTTCTGTGTCACAAATATCAAGTATGACCCCCTCTCTGTTCCCCCTGATGTGTTTATAAAAAGACAAAGAGAGGATATGTCCCAGGTTTCAGCACCAATGTTGCATTGTTAAAAAGATAAAGGGAGGAGGGATTATGTTCTATGGAGGTCTGAGGAAAGGGGGTGCCTCAGCGGGACCCATGCTGAAACAAACCTTCCCCCATCAATTTTATTCATGACATGGGGAGGTGAGTTAAGAGGGTGGTAGGATAGAGAAAGAGAAAGAGTAGAGAAATAGAAGAGTTGAGGGTGGCCATGTGCACATGGAGAGAAGTGGGGAGGGAAGTGGGAAGAGGGGACAAATGGAGAAGAGGGTAAGAGCGAGAGAGCAAGAGAGGAGCAAGAGGGAGCAAGAGCGTGAGGGGGTACAAGCAGCCCTTTTTATAATGTCAGGCGTACCTGGCTGTTGCTAGGTAACTGTTGAGGGTGGAGCTTAAAATGCTAACATCCCCTAAATAGAAGCTCTTAAAACAGAATCCTCAAGTATGTTTTAACAAGCTGGGGGTATTTCTCAATGGTAAAGTTCCTGCCTAGAATTCTCCAATGAGGGGATGGAGCTCAGAAGTAAAGTATGTGCCTGTATTTATGAGACCTGGTGTCTCATAAATATCTCTAGTTTCTAGTATCTGCTTTTAAAAAAAGAAAAGAAAAGAAAGGGAAAGGAAAGAAAAGAAAAAAGACTGTTAAGGGTCTTGAGACAGAAAAGTTTGAAAATGGTCGCTGAGGATACTAGAACTCATTTTCACCACAGCCTGGTGAGAAATTGTCCTATGTGCTTATAGGGTTGGGCTGAGTGGTGAAATCTCTCATTCTTTTCCTGCCTCTTCTTTCTGCTTAATGTCTTCTGTCTGGCCAGTGCCAGTGAAATCTTTGTACTGGTCCAGATCTGATTATGTTACTGGGCCATCAAGAAAACTGACAGTCTATAATGGTCCTGGCTAACTGAGCCACAGAATGAAGATTGTTTCTACCAGACAGATGAGTTTACCTTAGAGAAGTAAGGTGAACAGAGGCTAGCCTTCCCATGGGTAGATGACATCTCATTCAGATTATATCTGTCTTGTCTGTAGGTATAAAGTTTGTGTCTGTGTGTGATCCTGCCTCAGCCTCCTAAGTTAGTAAGCAGGCACCACCCCTGCCTAGCTTACTGAACCCTTGTTTATGAGGCAGGGCTTCCATAGATTTTGAGGGACCATTGCATTGACTAATGTGTTTCTCACTTAGAAGGCGATTCTTCATTAGCATAGGGAAGATCCTCTTGGACATGTATGTGAACTTCATTATCCTAACCCTTGTTGGGTGTGGTTAAAAACATAAGAATTGGGGCCTATGGGATACTATTCAGCATGCTTGACAGGCAAGTTTCATGACATGACTTCAGTCCCTGAAATACATAGAAGATGAATGGAAAGAACTGACCCCACAGAATTATCATCTGAATTCCATATGCATGCATGGCATAGCATACCCATACCTACATAAATAAACTAGTAATAAGTAAAAAATAAATTATAACTCCACAAAGTATTTATCTTTTACCAGGAAGATGGTTCCCCACTAGGTAATTTTGAGTTCAGCATGCTAGTGGGGTCTGCCTTTCTCTGATTCCTTCAGTTACAGTTATAGCTCTAGTACAGCAGTCCTGATGGCTCTTCCTTCCTCCTTCCCCAAGGCGTTCATAAATACATCATTATGTATGACCCTTGTGTATGCTGTTAAGATCAGACATGTAGTTTTCGTTTCCTCTATGTTGTCCACTTTCTTTCCTCATAGTCCCTGGCCCGCCAGCCCCTGTCTCGACGCCGGCAGCTACTCCGTGAGAACTTTGTGGAGACAGAGGGTGAGTTTGTCTTTGCCACCTCCTTGGACACCAAGGACATCGAGCAGATTGCTGAGTTCTTAGAGCAGTCAGTGAAGGGTGAGTATAACAACTTTTCTCTCCCAGGGTTTGAAGTTTGCTGTACTTGTACTGACCATGTTCCCATCTCTCAAACCCTGAGATTTGCCTGAAATCCTGCCTGCTTATGTCTTGTGAGCCACTGCTTCCATAGTCAGGCTTCCATGTTTCCTACAGACTCCTGTGAGGGCCTGATGGTGAAGACCCTGGATGTTGATGCTACCTATGAGATCGCCAAGAGGTCACACAACTGGCTCAAGGTGATTCTGGCCTCTTCTTGGTGTTCCCAGTGTGGATGTCTTTCCCTATTGTGCACAGAGTCTCCATCCATTCCTTAATTGAGCATGGGATACCATTATATGATTCTACCCCAGTTAGATATCCTCCCTTAGTAAAGTGTGGCTAATGGCTTTTCTAGGAAGTCACTGTCAACTTCCTAGCCTAAGCCTTAGGGATATCATTGTGAGGAAGTCAAGCCTGGTCTTTATGTCCCCTTTCCTTGTGTCCTTGTTGCATGAGGTGTACAAAGGAGAGGTTTCTGGGTTGTGTCCAGGGAAACCTGTCTCTGAAGAGCTCATGGAAAGAATCAGCTTGGTTAGGGAGGGTCTTCAGAGGGCATTGGGTCATTTAGAAGAGTTCTCTGCAAGTGACATCTAGGCCCAGCAGTGGACAGCAGGAAGGGATGGGTTATGTGAGTAGAGTGGGTAGGAGAGCCGTAGCTGCAATGGCCCAGAGGTGGCGTAGGCTCAGTATTGTAGGACATAGTGAGCAAGGGCGGTCAAGGGAGCAGGCTGTAAGACTGTAGCACTTTGGACCTTATGAGATGAAACTAGGTTCTTTTCTAAAAGTTTAAGGAAGCCAGCAGGATCCTGGTGAAAGTCATGTGATCCTGTGTCCTCTGGCTGTTTTTTTTAGAGAATAAGTCAGTGGATGTAGGATTGGGCAAAAATCTGGAGAATGCAGCAATATTTTCTGCCACAAAATGGAGGCTCTTGGGAGCTATGCAAGCCAGTCCTGCTGTACATTTTTTTTTTTCTTTGTTTTGGTCTGTTTCTCCTGTCTAGAATCAGGTCATTGTAGACAAACCTTCCCTGCTAGCAATAGTTCACTCTTGTTTCCATAATCTTAAGTGCCTGCATGACACTCTGAACTGGTGCTTCATAAGTGTTTCCTGAATGGGTAGGTAAGTGTGAAGGAATGAGTTGAGTGAATTAACATTGACTATTTGGGGACTGAAGCAAGCAAAGAGGAAAACAAGATGACCCCCAAGCTGGGTGTGTAGTGCATACTGTAACTCCAACATTCTGGAGGCTGAGACAGGAGGATCCAGATTCTAGCTCAGCCTGGGAAGATCAAAGATGATTGATTGCCCTCATATACCTCTAGCTCATTTGCTTTGCTTCAAGCTGAAAAGCACTTTTACCTGTAGCTTCCCATGAGTCTTGCTTTTCTTCCTCAAAGCTCTCGAGTACAAACTTCAAATAGCAAGTTCCCACCTGCTCTTCTGCTCCTCTCATCCCTTACTTCTCCCCCCAGCTGAAGAAGGACTACCTTGAAGGTGTGGGCGACACTCTGGACCTTGTGGTGATTGGTGCCTACCTGGGCCGGGGGAAGCGGGCTGGCCGGTATGGGGGCTTCCTGTTGGCTGCCTACGATGAGGAGAGTGAAGAGCTGCAGGCCATATGCAAGGTCCTGGGGACTGGGTGCTGTCACAGAATTGGGAGGGATGTAGTTCTACTCTGAGATGTACCTGGGATCATGCATATGCAGGTTCAGTCAACTTGGAGTAAATGAGTGATATTTTGCATGTTTACCCACGTGATCAAGTAGCTTGAAATTTGTCATAATTTTGGATACTAGTATGTTATTTTACAATATTTATGGAGTTTTAAAAACACTTGTTATGTTAGAAGGCAAGAAATAATAAGGCTATTAATACAGACAGCACCTGTCTAGTTAGAAACTTACATAAGCAGTTATAGGTAGCCGCCAGCACAGACTATTACTACTACCATTTTTGCATTGCCTTGGTAATGTTAAGAGTAGGAGGGGTAAGTGGCGGTGCAAACTTGTGATCCCAGCCACTTGGGAGGTAAGAAGTCACAAGGCCAGTGCCATCCTATATATGAAGCTGGGAGTGTAGCTCAGCAGTACAGCTACTGCATAGGATCTCCCAGTGAGGGGCTGGGGCATGGCTCAGTGGTAGAGCCCTTGCCTAGAATCCCCAGTGAAAGGTTGGGGTGTGGCTCAGTGGTAGAGCCCTTACCTGGAATCCCCCAATGAGGGGCTAGGTCTATGACTCAGTGGTAGAGATCTTGCCTAGACATTGGAGAGAGTCAACAGAGGAGAGTGGATTGTTTTTTAGAAAACAAATGACAAGGGATGAAAAGCACAGCCTTTCAGGGCAGAGAATTGTGGCTGATAGCTCAGTAGCATCATTCCACTTCATCTCAGGTGGTAGGAACGGTGTTAGGTGCTGGCTAATTGAACTTCTAATCTCCCATTTTCTCCTGCAGCTGGGAACCGGATTCAGCGATGAGGAGCTGGAAGAACATCATCAGAGCATGCAGGTGGGCCCTGTGACCACCCCGTACCTCTTACCACATTTACTCTGTGCAGAGCTCTGGCTGCATGTGATCCCAGAACACCCAGGTTCAAGTCCCAGATCTACCAGAAATTTCCTGGTGATGCTGTCCAAGGGACTGCATGTCCCAGCCCAGCACACATGTGGCCCTTGGGTTCTGATTGTTTTTCCTGAAAAGTGCCATGAGCCTCTAGAGAAGGATGATTTTTCTTCGTGGGCTCAGACATTTTAGGGTGTGAAGCTCTGCCCTATGTGGTGGTTAGACCCCATCTCTGTCCCATTTTTGGGTATCTTTCTGCTGTTCCCCAGGCTTGTGCTTCCCCTCTCAAAAACTTCTCTTCCCCTTGTGTGTTGTGTCTTTGTCTTATGTCTCTATCTCTGTCTCTGGGCTTCTGCCTCTATTTTTAGTATCCATCTCAGTCTCAATGTGTCTCCATTCTTTTTTTCCCCATTTCCCTTTGATATTCCTTGTTTAGCTTTTTAGCTTGAAGGACTGCTCCATTTTCTTTTTTCCTTCTCTCATTCCTTTTTTTTTTTTCTGGCCCCTTTTCTCATTCCTAATCTCCATCCCTTGCTCTTGGCCCTTGCTTTGAGATTTAAACTCATCTCTATTTTCTCTGCTTACTGCAGGCCCTTGTATTGCCTACCCCACGCCCCTATGTGAGGATTGATGGGGCAGTGGCCCCAGACCACTGGCTAGACCCGAGTGTTGTGTGGGAGGTGAAATGTGCTGATCTCTCCCTGTCTCCCATCTACCCTGCTGCACGGGGCCTGGTGAGTGCTGGGGTCTGGGAAGGGCCCTTGGAGGGAAGGAAGGCAGAGTTGATGGGGAAAGATCTTGGGATGTGGTGTTCTTATACTAATCAAAAAGCCTTCAATATATCTGGATGTCAGATATCATTCTCAGCTATAAAAGAAGACAGTGCCATTACTCCCTTTGGTAGCATCTCACCTTCATCTTCAAAGTAACTTGAGAACCCAGACTTACAGGAAAGTTCAGCATGCCTCACCAGTGTTTCCTTCATTACTGAAGTCACTCAGAATTAGTTGTCTTGGTACCAAGTTTTGTAATTCCATGGCTAACGTCCATATGTGAGAGCAGATCAATGATGCAGACGTGGTAGCCGTCAGTGAGCAGCACCCAGGAGACGGTGCAACTCAACTTAAAGGGCTCCTTCTTTGACCTTAATTGCTGTTCTGAAGCTTGACTGGTTTGTACTTTCTGAGTAGAAGCAGACTTGTATTTTGCAAAGTGGACCTCCTAGATTTTTGCTGTTGTTGGTTTTTAGGGTTTTCTTGGTGCTTAGGATAACTGCTTGACTATTAAATGCCCTCACTGGGGGATTCTAGGCAGGGGCTCTACCACTGAGCTATATATACCCTTAGGCCCTCACTGGGGGAGTCTAAGCAGGTGTTCTACCACTAAACTATGACCTTAGTGCCTCAGTGGGAGAATTCTAGGCAGTGTCTCTACCACTGAGCCATGCCCCCAGCCCCTCACTGGGGAATTCTAGGCAGGGGCTTTACCTTTGAGCCAAGTCCCTTCCCTGAGGTATTGTTGCTTCACCAGACCCCTCTTTTTTCTCCTGTGTTTTTGTTTTGTGTATTTTTGTTACCTTTGTATATTTAGAGACAAGTTCTTATTAACCCACATAAGCCTGGAACTTGATTCTTCTGCCTCATCTTCCTAAGCACCTGGGATTACAAACAAGTTCTACCAGGCTTGGTATATCTCATTATTATTATTATTATTATTATTATTATTATTATTATTATTATTATTATTTATATACTTACTATACAGTAGAGAGCCAGGGCCCTTGGCACCAAGTGCAAGGAGCTACCTTTGTCCTACTTTACTATGACTCACCCATAGTTTAATAACTGGCATATCACCCATGTAATCCTCACAGAAATGCCAATTGTGCGCCTGTGTTCATAGGTGAGAAAGAGATAGCTTCACAGAGAGCTGTGGTAACTGCTGCTTGGCCCCTGAGAACTGCTAGATGACGTTAAATCCCTGACTGCTTTTTAACACTCAAGGCTATTAGGATGCTAACAACATATGTAACTGTAGGATCTTACATTTTTTGAGTATTACAGTACATCAGGTACCAAGACTTCAAACACCTTCTTTAAGCCTCACGGCCCATTGCTCAGCCCCATTGATCTAAGGCCCAGGTCATGAAAGAAGAAGAGACCAAATAGGGAGTAATTTGTCAGCTTACTGCAGTTGCAGCCCAGCAGAGCCCCTCCCCTACCACTATTCTCTCCCACAGGTGGACAAAGAGAAAGGGATCTCTCTTCGTTTCCCTCGGTTCATTCGTGTCCGTGAAGATAAGCAGCCAGAGCAGGCCACTACCAGTGACCAGGTGAGGCCCTAGGTAAAGGGTTGCTTCTGGTTAGGAGCTATAGAGATGGGAGTAATTGGGGAGCTGCTGATACCTCCTTCCCCCACTCTCCTCAGGTGGCCTCTTTGTACCGGAAGCAGAGTCAGATTCAGAACCAGCAAAGCTCAGACTTGGACTCTGATGTTGAAGATTATTAACCTCCTGCTCTCCTGGACCTGGGGTGGAGATTGAGAGAACATGGTTACTATTGGACTGGTTGTGTTGACTGGCGTGCAGGTGCTTACAGGATGAGATCCTGGGGCTGGGATGCTTCATTTTATTCAATAAATGACTATCATTTGACTACTTGGTGAGGAGGTCTGCATTAAACTCTATGGTGTCACTCTGAGCTCACACAGGTATAGCATATGACCATGCCAGGTATTGGTCAAATTGCCTGCCGTCTGTCAGCCTCCAGCCACTTGTGCTGTGGAACTCTCAACACATGACCATTGCCACTTACGACTAGAACAGTTTATTTTATTTTACATAGCCACATGTTGTCAGTGCTAGTCCGTGGATATCAACAATCAAGAGCTTTCATGTTTCAGCTTCTTTGAACTCCCAGCACTCTGTCAGGTCGACATTGTTAACTCTCTTTTGCAGATATAGATGAGGACATAAACTGCTAATGCTCTTGCCAGGAGCATTAGCACTTAGTACTCCAATCCAGTAGCCCTGCTGGCAGTCACTCCCACATCTTTCTAATAAGGTCCCCATGCTCTTGGGAGACAGTGGTGCAGTACCCAGGTGTGTGGTTAACATTTGTGCTACCTACTATCTTGTTACCAGACATCACCTCAATCTTCAGGATAGCATTTCAGTCACCACAAGATGAGGAAGTGACAGTAGCTGCTTTGTTTATGACTGTGCCCTGAACATAATGTCTGGTGTGTGGGAGGTGCTCTAAAGTACTAGCTGAGTTTTAGCCTCCTTAGGCACATGATGACCAGAGACTAGGCATCAACTGCTAGTCTAACCCTAGCATCTCCTTTCTTTTTGTGTGCTTCAGTCTTCACAGGGGGTGCAGATAGCCCTAGTCAGTCTGCTCCTGTGAAGGTCACCTAAGGTTGGAGAAGACACAGACAAGTTGGAGAACTTCAGCAGATGTAAGAGAAAGGCTTGTAGGATGATGGGGAGAATCTTATAGAAAGCCCTGCTTTCCTGAGATGGTCCCTGAAAGAATCAGGCCCTGGTAGCTTTCTAGGAATTTGAAGCAGCTTTCTGGCTACCAGCTAGAGGAGACATGAACCAGGAGGGTAGAGTGGATAACCAGGCAAAGTCCCAGATCTGGACAGCTAGAGCCATTCTTGTGGGACACATTGAAGCCTGCCTTAGTTAGGTTTTCTATTGCCGTGATAAAACACCATGACCCAAAGCAACTTGAGGAAAGGGTTTATTTCTGCTTAGAGGTCTACATCACTATCATTGAGGGAAGTCATTGTTGGACCTGGAGGCAGGAACTAATACAGAGGCCACAGAAGCTTGCTTGGCCTGTTTTCTTATAACATGCAGAACTACCAGCCCAAGAGTGGCACTGCCCAAAGTGAGCTGGGCCTTCTCACAATCAAGAAAATGCCCTACAGGCAACCTAATGGAAACATGTTATCATGGTTCTGTTTTCCCAGGTGAATCCTAACCTTGTGCCAAGTTGACATAGAAACCAGCTCCCACAAAGCCCCTTTAAAAGCAGTTGTGCTGGGCCTGGGAGACGGCTCAGTAAAGTGTTTTGCTTTGTAAGTATGAAGAGCTAAGTGTAATCTGCCCCACCAACCCCTACCCCACCCCAATCCAGGTATAATAGTTGAGGCAGTAGAGACAGCAGGATCCCTGGGATTCACTGGCAAGACAGTTTAGCTGAGTTGATAGCCTCCAGATTAAGTGAAAGACCAGACAGACTTACTTCAAAAAAATAATGGTGAGTGCATGATTAAGGAAGATACTTGACACTGAGCATACCTATGCATACCTACATGAATGTACCGACAGGAACATGTACATATACACAGAAACGTGTCCTTTGGGTATTCTGTTGCCTGCAGTTGACATCCTGCCTGGTATAAAAGTTAATAAGGTGAGCTACAGAGAAAGCTTAAAACACAGGTATTAGAATGGTCCCTGGCCAGCGTAGCCCTCATGGGATACAGTTGTACAAGCCTGAGCCTGAACCAAGTGGCTTTCTGACTTCCTGTATTCCCTTTCATACTCTTACCAATGAGCCCCTGGAGTTTATTAATGATCTTCATTTAACAGGGAGGCACTGTGCTCTATCATTTGGGTGATGGGTGAGGGTCAAGACAGGATTTGGTCTTGGCTATCTGCTTTAGGCCACATATTCACAGTAGGTATGCCATGAGAGCCTCCTATGCACCCATGAGATCTTGAAACCTGCCATGATCAAGTCTGCAGCTGAAGGTATCAAGCTGTTGGCTAGAGAATGTAGACATTGAAGAGACAAGTCAAGTCAGGTGAGCAGTGGGTGTATGAATCTTCCCCAGGGTGTAATCCAGCTCAGTTTAAAAGTTGACATAAGTCTGTCTAGGTATATATGTGAGGGCATCATGGGAGGTTGAATGCACATAGGAAGGAGCAGTTCCAATTCATGGTGAATCAAAAAGACCAGATCTCAGTCACATGACCATAACCTGCAGCAAAGCTTGCTGGGAAGTGTTTTATGCTGGGAAGGCATTGTTAATCTAACTGAATGGCACACCCCACATTTTCCCATGTGGGTGTAATGAACCAGACTTAGCCTTAAATGTCTTATGTGTGACTTCATCCAACTCTTCCCATGAAGAGTACAATTATTGGTACAATTATTGTTTATGTCTTTTAAGAAAAGAAAACTTTAACCCTTATCAGTATGCTGTTGCTTGCAACAAATTTTATCTAGCAAGTAGTGGAATAGATTTGGCTTGTGCCCTCAAACTCTTTGAACTGCACATGTACTATGATATAAAGAGGCCTCTCTCTTTAAGCTTACATTCTTCATGGACCCACCCCTCAGCCTTCTAATGATAAAAGTGAGCGTGCCAGCTGCCAAAGAGGCTAAGAGGTAACAAAACTGGTCTTTGGGAGTAGTACCTGCTTCTGAGTGCCATTCCATTATCTGGAGCTTGTTCCTCACTGTCCCTTATCACAGCTTGTTATGAAGAGACAGTTGTTCTGGGCACACTGCCCACCGCCATGCTTGCAAGTTCTTTGCCATCTGGGCAACAAAATCAAGGCACTGCACAGGTTGCTACCAGGAACACCTAGTTCTTGACAAGTTAGGGGTATATGGTGATTGTTCTCTAGCCAGTTTTCTCCCAAGCAAGCTATGTCCTCCCTAAGGGCTGGCAGACAGCAGACAGTCCTGGCTTCCAGACTTACTTACCAGAAGCTGAAAGAAGAACTACCTTATGAAACCGAGGAACAGGCTATTCAGCAAGGGGAAATATAGCTTTAGAGGCAGTGGCGCCGTGAGCTTAATAGCACTGATCTCATTTTGGTTCAGGGAAGCCAAGAGCTTAGGGATTAACAGTGTTGTGGAAATGTGAAAAGCCATGATGTAACCCTGTTTTGCAAATGGAGCTCCTCAGAACAAGACCTTTGGAGATTCATGCCCACTTGGCAAGGACTCCTGGAAATGGTATCAATATGCCTGTGCCTCAGGCCCTCCAGCTTTGGCTCTGCTTACTCTTAGGGTAATTTTTAGCTTTCCTTTGTCAGTCATGATTGCATTTGAGTTTAGTAGGAACAAAAGCCTCTTTCTCTGAAGAGTCGTTGTAAAAGTTTCTATGCAGGAATTAAATTTTTTTTGAGGTTTATTGAGCCTATTTTTTCTTTTCATTCATTCATTCATTCATTCATTCATTCATTCATTCAGGAACATAGAAACTGGTTCTTCCTACTATTCCTGCCTGTTTCTAAAGCTGGAGAAAGTCACTAAGGTTAATTATTCTTGCTTACTTAACTGTTTAACAGAAGAGATTAGAATTTAGAAGATGACATTTTTTTTTTTTTTGGTGATTTTGGCATTTTTTTAAATTTTATTTTTCTTGGCTATTTTATGTATTTACATTGCAAATGTTATCCCCTTTTCACCCTCTCCCATATCCTTCCCCACCACCTGCTTCTATGAGGATGCTCTCACTCCCACCCACCCAATCCCATATAAATGCACTGGCATCACCTACATTGGGGAAACAAGCCTTCACAGGACCAAAGGCTGTTCCTCCTATTAATGCTGGACAGTGCCATCCTCTGCTACATATGTGGCTGGAGCTATGGGTCTCTCCATGTGTACTCATTGGTTGATGGTTTAGTCCCTGGGAGCTGTAGTGGGGTCTGGTTGGTTGATATTGTTGTTCTTCCTATGCTGTTGCAAACCCCTTCAGCTCCTGTCTTTTCTCTAACTCCTCCTTTGGGTTCCCAATGCTCAGTCCAATGATTAGCTGCAAGCATCCTCATCTGTGTCAGTAAGTATATGGCAGAGCCTCTCAGGAGAAATCCATATCAGGCTCCTGTCAGCAAGCACTTCTTAGTATCAGCAATAGTGACTCGTTTAGGTGGCAGCCTGTGTGATGGATCCCCAGGTGGGGCAGTTTCACGATGACCTTTTCTTCACTCACTACTCCACTCTTTGTCCCTGTATTTCCTCCTGTGAGTATTTTGTTTTCCCTTCTAAGAAGGACGGAAGCATCCACATTTTGGTCTTCCTTCTTCTTGAGTTTCATATGGTCTGTGAATTTTATCTTGGGTATTCCAAGCTTTTGGACTAATATCCATTTATCAGTGAGTGCATACCATGTGTGTTCTTCTGTAACTGGGTTATCTCACTCAGGGTGATGTTTTCTAGATCCATCTATTTGCCTATGAATTTCATGAAGTCATTGTTTTTAATAGCTGAGTAGTACTCAATTGTGTAGATACACGACATTTTCTGTATTTCCCCTTCCACTGGTGCCCCAACAAGGCTAATCAGTGCTGCATATGTAGTTGGAGCCCAGGGTCAGTCCCTGGAGTCTTTGGGTAGTGGTTTAGTCCCTGGAAGCTCTGGTTGGTTGGCATTGTTGTTCTAATGGGGTCGCAAGTCCATTCAGTTCTTTCAGTCCTTTCTCTAGTTCCTCCAACAGGGGTCCTGTTCTCAGTTCAGTGGTTTGCTGCTAGCATTCTCCTCTGTATTTGACATGTTCTGGTTGTGTCTCTCCGGAGAGATATATATCCGATTCCTGTCAGCCTGCTTCATGCATTTTATCTAGTTTTGGTGGCTGTATATATATGGGCCACATGTGGGGCAGGCACTGAATGGGGGTTCCTTCAGTCTCTACTCTAAACTTTGCCTCCATATCACTTCCTATGGTTATTTTTGTTCCCCTTATAAAGAAGGTGTGAAGCATCCACATTTTGGTCATCCTTCTTGAGTTTTATGTGATCTGTACATTGCATATTGGGTAATTTGAGCATTTGGGTTAATATCCACATATCAATGAGTGCATACGTGTGTGTTTTTCTGTGATTGGGTTACCTTACCCAGGATGATATTTTCTAGTTCCATCAAATTGCCTATAAATTTCATGAAGTCATTGTTTTTGATAACTGAGTAGTACTCTATTGTGTAGATGTACCACATTTTTTGAATCCATTCCTCTGTTGAAGGGCATCTGGGATCTTTCTAGCTTCTGGCTATTATAAATAAGGCTGCTATGAACATAGTGGAGCACATGTCTTTGTTGCATGTTGGAGCATCTTTTGGGTATATGCCCAGGAATGGTATAGCTGGGACCTTAGGTAGTGCAATGTCTATATTCTGAGGAACCTCTAGACTGATTTCCAGAGGTGTTGTACCAACAATGGAGGAGTGTTTCTCTTTTTCCACATCCTCGCCAGCATCTGCTGTTACCTAAGTTTTTGATCTTAGCCATTCTGACTGGTATGAGTTGGAATCTGAGGGTTGTTTTGATTTGGATTGTTCTGATGACTAAGGATGTTGAACATTTTTTTAGGTGCTTCTTAGCCATTCAATATTCCTCAGCTATGAATTCTTTATTTAGCTCTGTACCCCATTTTTTTTCTTTTTCTTTTTCTTTCTTTTTTTTTTATTAACTTGAGTATTTCTTATATACATTTCGAGTGTTATTCCCTTTCCCGGTTTCCAGGCAAATATCCCCCTCCCCCCTCCCCTCCCTTATGGGTGTTCCCCTCCCCACCCTTCCCCCCTTCCCCCCCTCCCCTCAACACTCTAGTTCCCTGGGGTTTCCGTCTTAGGAGGGCCCAGGGCTTCCCCTTCCCCTCGTGCTCTTCCTAGGATATTCATTGCTACCTATGAGGTCAGAGTCCAAGGTCAATCCATGTATAGTCTTTAGGTAGTTGTACCCCATTTTTTAATAGGGTTATTTAGCTCTCTAGATTCTAACTTCACAAATTCTTTGTAAAGTTTGGATATTAGCCCTCTATTGGATGTAGGATTGGTAAAGATCTTTTCCCAATCTGTTGGTTGCCGTTTTGTCCTAATGACAGTGTCCTTTGCCTTACAGAAGCTTTGCAGCTTTATGAGGTCCCAATTGTTGATTCTTGATCTTACAGCATAAGCCATTGGTGTTCTGTTCAGGAAATTTTCCCCAGTGCCCATGTATTCACGACTCTTCCCCACTTTTTCTTCTGTTTTGAATTTATCTGGTTTGATGTGGAGGTCCTTGATCCACTTGGACTGAAGCTTTGTACAGGGAATAAGAATGGATCGATTTTCATTGTTCTACATACTGACCTCCAGTTGAACCAATACCATTTGTTAAAAATGACATCTTTTTTCCGTTGGATGGTTTTGGTTCCTTTGTCAAAAATCAAGTGATCATAGGTGTGCGGGTTCATTTCTGGGTCTTCAATTCTGTTCCACTGGTTTATCTGCCTGTCTCTGTACCAATACCATACAGTTTTTATCACTATTGCTCTGTAATATTGCTTGAAGTCAGGGATGGTGATTCCCCCAGAAGTCCTTTTATTGTTGAGGACAGTTTTAGCTATCCTGGATGTTTTGTTATTCTAAATGAATTTGCAAATTGTCTTTCTAAATCTATGAAGAATTGAATTGGAAATTTTGATGGGGATTGCATTGAATCTGTAGATTGCTTTTGGTAAAATGGCCATTTTTACTATATTAATCCTGCCAATGCATGAGCATGGGAGATCTTTCTGTTTTCTGAGGTCTTCTTCAGTTTCTTTGTTCAGAGACTTGAAGTTCTTATCATACAGATCTTTGACTTGCTTCGTTAAAGTCACACCTAGGTATTTTATATTATTTGGGACTATTCTGAAGGGTGTTTTTTCCCTAATTTCTTTCTTAGCCTGTTTATCTTTTGTGTAGAGGAACAATACTGATTTGTTTGAGTTAATTTTATACCCAGCACTTTGCTGAAGTTGTTTATCAGGCTTAGTAGTTCTCTGGTGGAACTTTTGGGGTCACAAGTATACTATGATATCATCTGCAAATAGTGATATTTTGACTTCTTCCTTTCCAATTTGTATCCCTTTGACCTCTTTTTGTTGTCTGATTCCTCTGGCTAGGACTACGAGTACTATATTGAATAAGTAGGGAGAGAGTGGGAAGTCCCTGATTTTAGTGGGATTGCTTCAAGTTTCTCTCCATTTAGTTTAATGTTAGCTACTGGTTTGCTGTATATGGCTTTTACTATGTTTCAGTATGTGCCTTGAATTCCTGACCTTTTTAGGACTTTTATCATGAAGGGGTGTTGAATTTTGTCAAATGATTTCTCAGCATCTAATGAAATCATCATGCGGTTTTTATCTTTGAGTTTGTTTATATGGTGGATTACATTGATGGTTATATTGAACCACGCGTGCATCCCTGGAATGAAGCCTACTTGATCATGTTGGATGATCATTTTGATGTGTTCTTGAATTTGGCTTGTAAGAATTTTATTGAGTGTTTGTACGTCAATATTCATAAGGGAAATTGGTCTAAAGTCCTCTTTCTTTGTTGGGTTTTTGTGTGATTTAGGTACAAGAGTAATTGTGGCTTCATAGAAGGAATTTGGTAGTGCTCCATCTGTTTCTATTTTGTGGAATAGTTTGGACAGTATTGGTATGAGGTCTTCTATGAAGGTCTGATAAATTCTGCACTAAACCCATCTGGTCCTGGGCTCTTTTTGGTTGGGAGACCTTTAATGACTGCTTCTATTTCCTTAGGAGTTATGGGGTTGTTTAACTGGTTTATCTGTTCCTGATTTAACTTCGGTACCTGCTATTTGTCTAGAAAATTTTCCATTTCCTGCAGATTTTCAAGTTTTGTTGAACATAGGTTTTTGTAATAGGATCTGATGACTCCTTGAATTTCCTTTGATTCTGTTATTATGTCTCCCTTTTCATTTCTGATTTTGTTAATTTGGACATACTCTCTTTGCCTCTGCTTAATCTGGCTAAGGGTTTATCTATCTTGTTGGTTTTTTTCTGAAAGAACCAGCCTTTGGTTCAGTTGATTCTTTCTATAGTTCTTTTTGGTTTTCTACTTGGTTGATTTCAGCCCTGAGTTTGATTATTTCTTGCCTTCTACTCCTCTTTGGTGTATTTGCTTTTTTTTTTTTTTTTTAGAGCTTTTAGGTGTGCTGTCAAGCTGGTGACATATGCTCTTTCCTGTTCATTTCTGCAGGCACTCAGAGCTATGAGCTTTCCTCTTAGCACAGCTTTCATTGTGTCCCATAAGTTTGGGTATGTTGTACCTTCATTTTCATTAAATTCTAAGAAGTCTTTAATTTCTTTATTTCTTCCTTCACCAAGTTATCATTGTGTAGAGCATTGTTCAAGTTTTCTTTTCTTTCTTTTTTTTTTTTTTTTCTTTTCTTTTTTTTCGGAGCCTGGGACCGAACCCAGGGCCTTGCACTTGCTAGGCAAGCGCTCTACCACTGAGCCAAATCCCCAACCCCTCAAGTTTTATTTATATGTCGGCGTTTTGTCCTTATTGTTGTTATTGAAGACCAGTCTTAGTCCGTGGTGACCTGATAGGATGCATGGAATTATTTCTGTCTTTCTGTATCTGTTGATGCCTGTTTTGTGACCGATTTTATGGTCAGTTTTGGAGAAGGTATCAGGAGGTGGTGAGAAGAAGGTATATCCTTTTATTTCAGGATAGAATTTTCTATAAATATCCCTTAAGTCCATTTGGTTTTTAACTTCTATTAGTTTCTTTATGTCTCTGTTTAATTTCTGTTTCCATGATCTGTCCACTGATGAGAGTGGGGTGTTGAAATCTCCTACTATTATTGTGTGAAGTGCAATGTGTGCTTTGAGCTTTAGCAAGGGTTCTTTTATGTATGTAGGTGCCCTTGTATTTGGAGCATAGATATTTAGGATTTAAAGTTCACATTGGTGGATTTTTCCTTTGATGAATGTGAAGTCCTTCCTTATCTTTTTGGATGACTTTTGGTTGAAAGTTGATTTATTCCATATTAGAATGGCTACTCAGCTTGCTTCTTTGGACCATTTGATTTGAAAGTGGTTTTCCAGCCTTTTACTCTGAGGTAATGTCTGTCTTTTTCTCAGAAGTGTGTTTCTGTATGCTGCAAAATATTGGGTCCTCTCTACATATCCAGTCTGTTATTCTGTGTCTTTTTATTGGGGAATTGAGTCCATTGATATTGAGAGATATTAAGGAATAGTGATTGTTGTTTCCTGTTACTTTCATAGTTAGAGGTGGGATTATGTTTGTGTGCTTCTGTTCTTTGGTTTTGTTGCAAGATTACTTTCTTGTTTTCTCTAGCGTGTAAAATGTCCTTGTGTTTGGCAGGATTTGTAGAAAGATATTGTGTAAATTTGGTTCTGTCATGGAATATCTAGGTTTCTGCATCTATGTTAATTGAGAGTTTTGCTGGATATAGTATCCTGGGCTGGCATTTGTGTTCTCTTAGGGTCTGTATGACATCTGCCCAGGACCTTCTGGTTTTCAGTAGTCTCTGTTGAGAAATCTGGTATAATTCTCATTGGTCTGCCTTTATATATTACTTGACCTTTTTTTTTTTTAATGCTTTTAATATTCTTTGTTTTCTGCATTTGGAGTCTCGACTATTATATTCTTTTCGGGTTCAATATTTTTGCAGTTCTGTAGGCTTCTTGTATGTTTTGGGACATCCTTTCCTTTATGTTAGGGACATTTTCTTATCTATAATTTTGATGAAGATATTTACTGGTCCTTTAAGTTGGGAATCTTTGTTTTCTTCTATACCTATTATCCTTAGGTTTGGTCTTCCCCTTGTGTCCTGGATTTCCTGGATGTTTTGGGTTAGAAGCTTCTTGCCTTTTGCATTTTCTAACATGGTTTTGTCAATGTTGTCTATGGTATCTTCTGCCCCTGAGATTCTCTCTTCTATCTCTTGTATTCTGTTAGTAATGCTTGCTTCTATGACTCCTGATCTTATTCCTAGGTTTCCTATCTCCAGGGTTGTGTCTCCCTTTGTGATTTCTTTACTGTTTCTGTTTCCATTTTTAGATTCTTCGATGGTTTTGTTCAATTCCTTCACCTGTTTGGTTTTGTTTTCCTGTAATTCTTTAAGAGATTTTTCCTCTTTAAGGGAACATGTTCACCTGTCTTGTCCTGTATTTCTTTAAGGGAGTCATTTATGATCTTCTTAAAGTCCTCTAACATCATCATGAGTTGTGTTTTGAAAAAAAAAATCCTTTTCTGCTGTGTTGGGGTTTTGAGGGCTTGCTGTGGTGGGTGAATTGTGTTGTGATGATGCCCAGTAGTCATGGGTTCTGTTGCTTAGGTTTTTGCCCTTGCCCCTCCCCATCTGCTTATCTCTGGTGTTAGGTGGTCTTGCTATCTCTGACAGTGACTAGATCGTCTTGTAAGCCAGTGTGTCAGCCCGACGAAATGGTTTTTTAAGAGATTGTATTAAAAAGTATGGGAACACATAATGAAAAATTGAACGGTAGTAAAGATCTCTTCAGTGCCAAAGAAATTAACAAAGGATTTTAAATCGCTCAGTTCCTTGGAGATAATAGTGAAAGTAGAAACTGCCATGAAGAAAAGAAACTCGATCCCAACAATTAAGAATGAGGCATTAGTCATTACCATTCTGGGAATGTATAAAAAAAGAACAGGACCTATCAAAAAACTGCTACTAATATAAAAGTGGTATATAAACCATTTAGAAATTATTAGGTTTACATCTGCTAAATATTCTATGTATAGTATTTCCTCTAGACAGGAATAACTTTGTGTCAAGCATTTTGAAGATGGGTGGGTGGTCCCATGTCACAAATGGGGTCCATATCTACTGAAGGTGGTCTCTTTAGGTTCCATCTTCCCACTGTTGGCGTTTCAGCTAAGGTCATTCCCATTGGGTCCTGGGAGCCTCTTACATCCCTGGTGTCTGGGACTTTCTCGAGCTTCCCACCACCCCAACGCTACATGCTGCACTTTTTTATTCATTCTCTTGCCTGCTTGGGCTTCTCTCCCCTACCCCATATATTTCCCTGCCTCTCTTTTTCCCTCCCCATCCCCTCTTCCCATCCTGGTCCCTCCGTCCCTTTGCTCTTTGCCTCTAGTGATTATTTTGTTCTCCCTTCTAAGTGGGATTGAAGTAGACACAGTTGGGCCTTCCTTCTTGTTAAACTTCATATGGTCTGTGAATTGTATCATAGATATTCTGAACTTTTTGTCTAATATCCACTTATCAGTGAGTGTATACCATGTGTGTTCTTTTGAGTCTGGGTTACCTTACTTAGGATGATATTTTCTAGTTCCATCCAACTACTCTGGAAATGAATCTGGAGGTTCTTAAGAAAATTGGAAATAGTTCTACCTGAAGACCCAGCTGTACCAATCCCGGGCATATACCCAAAAGATGCTCTACCATACCACAGGACACATGCTGCACTATGTTCATAGCAGCCTTCTTTGTTATAGACGGAAGCTGGAAACAGCCTAGATGTCCCTCAGCTGAAGAATGGATATAGAAAATGTGATTCATTTACGCAATGGCATAGTACTCAGCTATTGAAAATGAAGCTGTTTATCTTTTTAAAACTTAATTTTTAAATTTGGCATTCAAAGAAGTATGTTTCATTGTGACGTTTCTATTCAAAGTTTTTTGTTGCTCCCTTCTGTCCTAACTCCCACACTCTCACCCCTGTTTCTCTACTTGACCTGCTGATCTCCTTCCTCTTCTTTGCCTGGCCCCCTTGCGTAGCTTGAAATCACCTGTGGTTTACCACAGGAACTACTAGGTGCTGCAAGTCAGGGTCTCTGCTATCAAACTGGGGCTCATGGTATGTATTAATTCCCAAAAGTCAAGTTAGGTAATGGCTTCCCACTGCAGAAAGATAGGTGGTAAATGTATACTAGAACACCACCTAACATATATGTGATATGTATGTATATATTTAGGTATGTAGTATATATGTTATAGGTGTGTGTACACATATATCACTATGCAGAGTGCATGTACTGATATATATTGCATGCAGATGTGTGGATTTTAGATACATGTAAATGTCTAGTATATGTGTGTACATATAGTATATATATAAATAATTTGAGTAGATAGGTTATATGTCCATTAATGTTGTTGTAAATATACAGTTATATGTATATATATATAACATTTATACTTATGTGTATACATGTGTATATGGCATGTATGTATGTAGTATATATGTAAATAATATACTAGTATTTATAGTGTGTGCATGTTTATCGTTTGTATGAGTATATATGTAATATGTTTATGTAGTGTGTATGGTATGTGTATGCTTCGTGTGTATACTGTATATGTAGTGAGTAAATGTGTATATAGTGTGTGCCTATGGAGTGTATATGTAATGTGTATACATTTGTCTGTGTAATATATATGTATGTATATTATTGTATATGTATATACTGGGTACATTGACTATTTGTAATTGTTTATTCTGGAAGTATATGAAACACTGAAGGTTGAGAAAATGTAGATTCTTTAAAAATAGGAGAGAGCCCATGTGGTTGTGGTACATGACTTTAATCCCCAGTACTTGGGAGACAAAAACAGATGGACCTGAGTTTGAAGCCAGCCTGATCGGGTCTACAGTAGAGTTCCAGGATAGCCAGGACTATATAGAGAAACCTTATCTCAGAAAACAAAAAACAAAACAAAACAAAACAACAACAAAACCAAAACAACAACAACAATAACAACAACAACAACAACAAAAACTAAGCCAATAGAATAGAAGGAAGACTTCATATCAATTCCTTATTGAGTTTGACTTTTATTACCACCTGATAATAACTAATAAGGCTAATGATTTACACCAAGGTGTTGCTTGCTGAGTATAAGGTAGGTTGTTAGTGATTGCATCCCTTTACAATGTAAGTATGCCATGAGTCAGATGCTTTATCTGCAATTTGCAGATGTTAGCCTTGAGACCTTGGCTAGTTAAGTATTTTCTGGAGAAATTAGCAGGAAGTAACATAATACCCATTCTATTTGAGACCTGGGGAAGTTTGTTTTCTGCCATGGCACGTTCCTTTTCTGTAGAACCTGACAGAGTAAAGTTCTTGTTTATAGGTGATGGGCCGTGACACTGGTGAGTTAAGTAAATATTTTTTTCCTGAGAAATTAACAAAGAGTAACACAAGACATTACAACTCACCTATATAGGGGCTGTGTGTTTGACTAAGGAGGAGGGAAGGAGAGAATACAGGAGAGGAAGTGAACAGGAGAGATTGGCGCAATGGGATGAGAAGCAAGTTTAGTGTGAGGCTGAGTCTAGGGCAGGCTCACATTTGCCATTGAACATCACATTTACTTTCACTACTTCAGGTGGGGATCTGAACTCAAGACTGTATTTCACATAGCTGTGACAGAACACCTTACACATTCAACTTGAGGAGAGGACTTCCTTTGAACCATTGTTTAAGGATATAAACCCATCCTGGTAGGGAAGGCTTGGGACTGGGACCCTCTCATAGTGGGTGGGAATTGACTGTGCAGTTCACTAATTGTCCCATGAACATAGAGCTAGATTAAGAGGATGCTGGCCCTAATGTGGAAAGGCCTACTCTGGTGGTCTCATCCTCAAGTTAGGTCCTGTACCTAAAACTGTCACAGTCTCTCTTAAAAAGTGGCCAACATTTTGTATAAATCCTAAAAGGCAGGGGCTGTGTTGGTTGACCTCTGGGTCACTGGGCCAACAGTTGGTCTCTGGCCTCGTTTTTCCTCAGGGGTTCTGCTGACTACAGAAAAACGATTAGAGAAAGAAGGACAAAAAGAGGAAAAGCGCAGATAGAGTGCTCCCAAGTGAACGGCTGTGAGGAGCAAGGCATTAAGAAGACCAAAGGGGAAAGGATCTATTCTAGAGACCTATGGCAGAACTAAACACGGTGAGGGAATAAAAGTCAATGAAATGATTCAAAATATTTCTACAATAGTCATAGATTGGTCCCTATCTCAATCATAATCCAAGAGTCTTCATCTAGAAGCTGATGGGAGCAGATGCTTATATGTACATGTTCATAGGGCTGACCACTTGGGATTTAATAATGTACTTGGTTCATCCTTTGAGAAAACTGACTCTCCTTCTCTCACTACCAGTGAATTGGCTGTAGCTTGCCTAGGGGTTAAGTCATATGAAATTTCTCCCATCTACATTTTCATTTCAACCAGAGATTTTCTCATGTAGATCTTTGTTGGAAAACCATTATTACATGGAGGATTCATAGGTGTAGTTTCTCTGTCATGTGTAAGAATAAATTTAATTAATAAAAATATAGTTTCAGTTCTGCATGCAAGATAACATTTCCACTTTTAGTGTAAGTTTTTATTTCAGAAAAACTAGGGGGTATATTTTTATTAACCCTGCCAATTCATGAGCATGTGAGATCTTTCCATCTTCTGAGATCTTCTTCAAAGACTTGAAGTTCTTTTTATATAGATCTTTCCCTTGCTTAGTTAGAGTCACACTGACATATTTTATGTTATTTGTGACTCTTGTGAATGGTATTGTTTCCCTAATTTCTTTCTCAGCCTCTTAATTCTTTGAGTAGATAAAGGCTATCAATTTGAGTTAATTTTATAACTTCCCACTTTGCTGAAGTTGTTTATCAGGCTTAGTAGTTCTTTGGTTGAACTTTTGAGTTCACTAAAATATACTATCATATTTGCAAATAGTGATATTTTGACTTCTTACTTTTCAATTTGTATTTGTTTGACCTCATTTTGTTGTTTTATTGCTCTGGCTAGGACTTCAAGTACTATATTGAATAAGTAGGGAAAGAGTGAGCAGCCTTGTCCTTGATTTTAGTGGGATTGCTTCAAGTTTTTCTCTCTTTAGTTTGATGTTGACTACTGGCTTGCTGTATATTTCTTTTAGTATATTTAGATATGGGCCTTGAATTCCTGATCTCTCTAAGACTTTTAACGTGAAGGCATGTTGAATTTTGTCAAATACTTTCTCAGCATCCAATGAGATGATCATGTGTTTTTTTTCTTTGAGTTTGTTTATATAGTGGAATATATTGATAGATTTCTGTATATTGAACCATCCCTGCATTTCTGGGATGAAGCCTATTTGATCATGATGGATGATCATTTTGAAATCTTCTTGGGTTTGGTTTGAGAGAATTATATTGAATATTTTCACATCAATATTCATAAGGGAAATTGGTCTGAAGTTCTCTTTCTCTGTTGGGTCTTTGTGTGTTTTAGGTTTAAGTATAATTGTGGCTTTATAGAAGGAATTGGGTAGTGTTCATTCTGTTTTTATTTGTGAAATAGTTTGTACAGTTCTGGTAGTAGGTCTTTCATGAAGGTCTAAGAGAATTCTGTGCTAAAGCCATCTGGTCCTGGGCTTTTTTGTTTGGGAGACTTTTAATAACTGTTTCTCTCTTCTTAGGAGTTATGGGACTGTTTAGGTGGTTTTTCTGATCCTGATTTAACTTTGGTATCTCATATCTATCTAGAAAATTGTCCATTTCCTTCAGATTTTCCAGTTTTGTTGAATATAGGCTTTTGTACTAGTAGTTGATATTTTGAATTTCCTCTGTTTTTGTAGTTATGTCTCCCTTTTTATTTCTGATTTTGTTAATTTGGATACTCTCTCTGTGCTCTGTGGTTAGTCTGGCTAAGGGTTTATCTATCTTGTCATTTTTCTCAAAGAACCATCTCCTGGTTTTGTTGATTCTTTGTATAGTTCTTTTTGTTTCTGCTTGGTTGATTTCATACCTGAGTTTGATTATTTTCTCTTGTCTCTTGTTTCAAGGAGTCTCTTGGGTATATTTGCTTCCTTTTGTTCTAGAAGTTTGACGTGTGCTGTCAAGCTGCTAGTGTATGCTCTCTCCAGTTTCTTTTTGGAGGCACTTGGAGGTATAAGTTTTCTTCTTAGTACTGCTTTCATTGTGTCCCATAAGTTTAGTTTTATGTTGTGCCTTCATTGTCATTAAATTCTAAAAAGTCTTTAATTTCTTTCTTTATTTCTTCCTTAACAAGTTATCATTGAGTAGAACAATGTTAAACTTCTATGTGTATGTGGGCTTTCTGTTGTTGTTATTATTATTATTATTATTATTATTATTATTATTATTATTATTATTTTGTTATTGAAGACCAGCCTTAGTCTGTGTTGATCTAATAGGACACATGGGATTATTTGAATCTTCTTTTATCTGTTGAAGCCTGTTTTGTGACTGATTATATGGTCAGTTATGGAGAAGGTACCATGAGGTGCTAAGAAGAAGGTATATTCTTTTGTTTTAGGATGAAATGTTCTATAAATATCTGTTAAATCTATTTGGTTCATACTTCTGTTAGTTTCTCTATGTCTCTGTTTAGTTTCTGTTTCCATGATCTGTCCATTGATGAGAGAGGTGTGTTGAAGTTTCCCACTCTTATTGTGTGAGGTACCATGTGTTCTTTGAGCAATAAGAAGGATTCTTATGTGAATGTAGGTGCCCTTGTATTTGAGCATAGATATCTAGGACTGAGAGTTCATCTTGGTGGATTTTTTCCTTTCATGAATATGAAGTGTCCCACCATGTCTGTTTGATTACTTTTGGATGTACGTTGCTTTTATTTGCTATTAATAGAATGGCTACTTCAGCTTGTTTCTTCACACCATTTGCTTGGAAAATTGTTTTGCAGCCTTTTATTCTGAGGTGTTGTCTGTCTTTGTCACTGAGATGTGTTTCCTGTATGCAGCAAAATGCTGGGTCCTCTTTATGTATCCAGTCTGTTAGTCTATGTCTTTTTATTGGGGAGTTGAATCCATTGATGTTATGAAACATTAAGCAATAGTGATTGTTGTTTCCTGTTTTCTTTTTGTTGTTGTTGTTGTTGTTCTTAGAGATGGAATTATATTTGTTTGGCTATCTTCTTTTGGGTTTGTTGCAATTAGATTACTTTCTTGCCTTTTTTAGGGTGTAGTTTCCCTCCTTGTGTTGGAATTTCCATCTATCATCCTTCGTTGGGCTGATTTTGTGGAAAGATTTTGTGTAAATTTGGTTTTGTCATGGAATGTCTTGGTTTCTCCATCTATGTTAATTGAGAGTTTTGCTGGATACAGTAACCTGGGCTGGCATTTGTGTTCTCTTAGGGTCTGTATGACATCTGCACAGGGTCTTCTAGTTTTCATAGTCTCTGTTGAGAAGTCTGGTGTAATTCTAATAGGTCTGCCTTTATATGTTACTTGACCTTTTTGCCTTACTGCTTTCAATATTCTTTCTTTGTTTTGTTCATTTGGTGTTTTGACTATTATGTTACCAGAACAATTTCTGGTCCAATCTATTTGGAGTTCTGTAGGCTTCTCGTATGTTTATGGGCATCTCTATCTCCATGTTAGGAATGTTTTCTTCTATAATTTTTTTGAAGATATTTTCTGGCCCTTTAAGTTGGGAATCTTTGTTTTCTTTTATACCTATTATTCTTAGGTTTGCTCTTTTCATTGTGTCCTGGATTTCCTGGATGTTTTGGACTAGGACCTTGTTGCGTTTTACATTTTGTGTCAATGTTTTCTATGTTTTCTTCTGCCCCTGATATTCTTTCTTCTATTCTCTTGTAATCTGTTGGTAGTGCTTGTGTTGATGACTCCTGATCCCTTTCCTAGGGTTTCTATTTTCAGGGTTATCTCCCTTTGTGATTTCTTTTTGTTTCTGTTTCCATTTTTAGATCCTGGATGGTTTTGTCCACTTCCTTCACCTGTTTGGTTGTGTTTTCCTGTAATTCTTTCAGGGATTTTTGTGTTTCCTCTTTAAGTGCTTCTACTTGTTTACCTGTGTTGTCATCTATTTCTTTAAGGGAGTTTCTTATGTCCTTCTTAAATGCCTCTATCATCATCATGAGATGTGATTTTTAAATTCAAATCTTGCTTTTACAGTATGTTGGGATATCCAGTATTTGCTTTAGTGGGAAAACTAGGTTCTGATGATGCCAAGTAGTCTTGGTTTCTGTTGCTGAGGTTCTTGGGCTTGCCTCTCACCATCTGGTTTCTCTGGTGTTACATTTTCTAGCTGCCTCTGACAGTGGCTTGACCCTTCTGTAAGCTTGTGTAAAACCTCCTGAATAATGGGATTCTCCCAGTGGGATCTAGGTACAGAGAGCTGTGGGACTGGGTCATCACAGGCAGAAACTGGAAGTGTCCTGTCCCAGAATGCTCCTGTGTTCCTGTGTCCTGAGGGCTCCAGGTGGTTCCCTGGGAGTAGAAGTGGTGGTCTTTTCTCTACTGTCAGGTGTGTCAGCACTCCTGTTGGTTGTCTTTCAGCTCTGGGCACAGGCAGAGACTGGAAGGATCCTGTTTCTGACTGCACCTAGGTTTCTGAGTCCAGGGGGCTCTAGGTGCATTTCTCTTGGGACAGGAATGTAAGCAGAAGTGGTGTTCTTGCCTGACCTCTCAGGATTGTACTTTTCAGAGTCCAGCTCTCTCCCACATGGGATTTGGGTACAGAGAGCTGTAGGATCAGGTCAGTTGTGCGCCTAGGCAGAAACCAGAAGCTACTGTATTTCTTTAAGGGAGTTATTTATGTCCTTTTAAAAGTCCTCTGCCATCAGCATGAGATATGATTTCAGATCCAAATATTTCTTTTCTGGTGTTTTGGGATAACCAGTATTTGCTGTGGTGGGAGAACTATGTTTTGATGATGCCAAGTAGTCTTGGTTTCTGTTGCTGAGGTTCTTGTGCTTGTCTCTCTATATCTGTTTATCTTTGATGTTAGTTGGTCTTGCTGTCTCTGACTGGATCTTGTCCCTCCTTTGGGCCTGTAGCCTGTGAGCCTGTGATCTTAGGTGTGAGAGCACTCCTGGGAGACCAGCTCTCTCAGGGCAGGTTTTGGGTCTGCAGCGCTGTGCGACAGCCTTATGTCTGGGTGCAGATGGAGACCTAACGTGTCCTATAGCAGGCTCACCTGTAGCTCCCATGTCCTGCAGGCTCCTGATGGGTTTCTCTTTGAATAAGCAATGGAGAGAAAGTGTGGTCCCATATGTGTAGGCTTAGGAGTGGGAGTGCTCCTGAAAGACTAGCTCTCTGTGGGCAGGTTTTGGGTCTGAAGGCATAGGTGGAGATCGAGGAGATGGTTTCTTAAGAGATGGTATTAAAAAATTATGGGAACACATAATGAAAAATTGAAGGGTGGGAAATATCTCTTCGGTGCCAAAAAAATTAATAAAGGATTCTAAATCTCCCAGTCCCTTTGGAGATAATAGTGAAAGTAGAAACTACCAGGAAGAAAAGTAACTTGATCCCAACAGTTAAAATAAGGCATCAATCATTACCATTCTGGGAATGTATAAAAAAAGATCAGAACTATATCAAAAAACTACTGCTAACGTAAAAGTGGTATGTAAACCATTTAGAAATTATTAGACTTACATCTGGAAAATATTCTAGGTATAGTATCTTACTGTCTGCTGAGTCCAAAAATATAATGGCATAATGTTAATAAAGATTAACCTTAGGGTTTGTGTCTGTTAGCTTGGATACAGTATGACTTAGATGTGCCTGGCTAATAATCATTTTGGCTTGCAATATAAATTTCATGCTTAGATATGAGATAATGGTTAATACTTAGATATGGGTAAAGGTCAATGGTGAGAGTGGGGAAGAGAAACTAAAATGGGTACGTATTGTGATTTTTGGAAAATGATTAAAAAGAAACAAATTGAAACTATTCATGCTTGAATGCTTTAGAACTTGTGTAAATAAAGGTGGCTTGAGCTATTGGGGATACTTGCTTGAATAACAGCTGGTGGTTAGTGTCTTCATTCTTGCTGCCTCCAACCTGTGTTTCAGAAGCTTCCTGGAGTCTGGAAGAAATGGGGTCCCCGCAGTATTACTGGCTAGTAGACTTTTAGGTGTGTACTGACAAGATGCTGGCCCATTGCCTGGTTTTGTTTTGTTTCGTTGGGCTTGCTGTGTAGCCCATGTTGTCCTCTTAACTCATGACTCTTCTGTCTCACATACCCTGTGTTGGGATGACAGGTATGTGTCATTATACTCTGCCATTATCCAGCTTTTAGAAAGTCATTGTTGCTAGGTCAACACTAACTGAGTTGGGATAGCTTTTAAAGCAATTCTTTGAAAGCAGTACTTCAATGTTCTGCCCTAAGTTTAAGTTTTGTTTTTTTATTCGTTTATTCCCCATTGGAAAGCAGAAAATTCATTTTCACTGTATTCGTTTATTTGTATGTATGACATAGCATACATGAGGAAATCAGAGGACAATTTGAGGGAGTTAGTTCTTGCTTTCTACCATTTGGGTCTCAGGGAATGAACCTAGGTCATTAGGCTTGACAACAAGCACCCTGATCCACAGAGCCATCTTGCTGGTACTTTATTATATTGGTATATATTCATTGAGCACTGTACTGAAAAGCCATAAAGATTTTTATTCTATCGTATGATATAATTTGACCTTGTTCCTCTCATTTCCCCTAACAGAGTGGGGGCCCACAGGGCTGGATCTAGCCTGGGGCTGAGGGGGAAAACAAGCAGCTGCTGCTGGTCTCACTAGGAGAGCCCTTGGCTTGAAGGCAGTGGCAGGCTGCAGGCTTGGTGGTGGTGGTTAGGAGCACAGGGAGGCTTTCTTTGGGATATTAGACAGAGGCTCTGTAAGCAAAGGTCTTCTCTAAGGCTCCCCATGATAGATCCGTAGAGACAGTCTGTGGTTTTAAGGTGTTTATTGTCATGGTGGAAAATGGATGAGTAAAATCCTTTCACACTTCTCAGAGTGAGCCTGAGATGAAATACCTTTGCAGAGAGGAATGTCTGGGAAGAAAAGATGATTGGTTAAGCCTCCAGGGCTTTAGGTACCTCTTTATAATGGAATATGTCTTGAGTCTACATGACCTGTGGTTACATCCTCTACCTGTGGAGGGGATTGGGAGTTGTTCTTAAGTGACTGATGGCCACAAATCTATGGAGGGCTGTGGGCTAGTGACGGGCCTGGTTTCCAGAGAGTCAGGGGAAAGGTCTATTGCCCCTTTCAGGGTCACCAGTGTTCCAGCTTCCTCAACCAGGAACCAGGGTGCCTTTCACTGTCCCACAACCCCTCCTTTCTTTCTTCCCCTCTATATAAAACTTAGGAACCACAAATGGGATATTTGCCTTTCTGGGCCTGAGATTTCATCTCAGAATCTGTAGTTTTTGCTATTATCCTGCAAGTGACACATTCTTTATGGTTGAAAAAAGTTCTTTGTGTACACAGATCACATTTTCTGTGTCCATTCCTCTGCTAATAAACTCTTGGGAGGGTTCCATAATTTGGCCATTGTAACTACAGCTGTTAGGTTTATAGTGGACACTGATGGGCAAGTTTCTGTGGAACCCTTCAGCAAAGTGCCCAGGAGTGGTATAGCTGCTTCTTAAGGTAGACCTGTATTTAATTTTTTTTTTTGTTAAAAGAAATTCTACATACTGATTCCTATAGTGCCTGGACTAATTTACATTCCTACCAAACTTATATAATGGTTCTTTTTGGTTTGTCTTCTCACCATAAACTTGTTTTTTTTTTTAAATTTTATTTTTCTTGGATATTTTGTGTATTTACATTTCAAATGTTATCCCCTTTCTCCCCTCTGCTATATCCCCTCCCTAACCCCCCTCCATCTATGAGAATGCTCCCACATCCACCTACCCACTCCTTCAACACCCTGGCATTCTCCTACATTGGAGAGAGCCTTCATAGGATCAAGGGCTTTTTTTTCCTTTTGATGCTGGACAATGCCATCCTCTGCTACACATGAGGCTGGAGCCATGGGTCCGTCCATGTGTAGTTTCTCTTCTTGTGTTGGAGTTTTTCATCTATTACCTTAGTAGGGCTGGATTTGTAGAAAGATATTGTGTAAATCTGGTTTTGTCATGGAATATCTTGGTTTCTTCATCTGTGATAATTGAGAGTTTTGCTGGATAGAGTAGCCCGGGCTGGTATTTGTGTTCTCTTAGGGTCTGTATGACATCTTCCCAGGATCTTCTAGCTTTCATAGTCTCTGTTGAGAAGTCTGGTGTAATTCTGTTACTTGACCTTTTCCCCTTATTGCTTTCAATATTCTTTTTTTGTTTTATGTATTTGGTGTTTTGACTATTCGTGACAGGAGGAGGAATTTCTTTTCTCTTCCCAATCTGTTTGGAGTTCTGTAGGTTCTCGTTCTGGAGTTCTCGTATGTTCATGGGCATCTCTTTCTTTACATTAGGCATGTTTTCTTTTATAATTTTGTTGAAGATATTTACTGGCCCTTTCAGTTAGGAATCTTTGCTCTCTTCTATACCTATTATTGTAGGTGTGATCTTCTTGTGTCCAGGATTTCTTGGATGTTTTGGATTAGGAGCTTTTGCTTTCGCATTTTCTTTTATATTGTGTCAATGTTTTCTATGGTATTTTCTGCCCTTGAGATTCTCTCTTCAATCTTTTGTATTTTGTTGGTGATGCTTCCGTCTATGACTCCTGATCTCTTTCTTAGGTTTTCAATCTCCGTGGTTGTCTCCCTTCTTGAATTCTTTATTGTTTCTATTTCCATCGTGGGTGGCTTTGTTCAATTCCTTCACCTGTTTGGTTGTGTTTTCCTATAATTCTTTCAGGGATTTTTGTGTTTCCTCTTTAAGGCTTGTACTTGTTTACCTATGTTATCCTGCATTTCTTTAAAGGAGTTATTTATGTCGTTCTTAAAGTCCTCCATCATCATCATAAAATGTGACTTTAAAAAATCCAAATCTTTCTTTTTTGGTGTGTTGGGACATCCAGTACTTGCTGTGGTGGGAGAACTGGGTTCTGATGATGCCAAGTAGTTTTGGTTTCTGTTGCTTAGGTTCTTGTGCTTGTGTCTTGCCATCTGGTTATCTCTGATGTTAGTTGGTGTTGCTGTCTCTTACTGGAGATTGTTCCTCTTGTGGGTCTGTTAGCTTGAGATGTTAGGAGCAAGAATACTCCTAGGAGACCAGCTCTCTTAGGGCAGGTTTTGGGTCTGGAGGGCTGTGGGACAGCCCCAGTTCTGGGCACTGATGTAGACTGGAAGAGTCCTATCACAGGCTGCCCGGTGGCTCCTGAGTCCCTCGAGCTCCTTAACTTGTTTTCTTAATGACTGCATTTGGCTGGAAAGGGGTAGACTCTCAATGTTGTTTTAATTTACATTTACTCAATGGCTAGTGGTTTTTTTTTTTTTTTAATTACATGGCTATTTATACTTACTCTTTTGAGAACTGTTCATTTCATTTGCCCATTTTATTGATTGGGTTTGGTTTATTGGCATTTGTTTCTTTAGTTATTTATGTATTGTAGATGTTCATTTTCCATCTGAGATATAGTTAGCAAAGATTTTCTCTAATTCTGTGGGGTACCTTTTCACTCCTATTTCTTTGCTATACACAGCTTTGAAAGTTTGTAGTCTTATTTGTTAATTCTCAGCATTATTTACTGAGTAGTTGGAATCCTCAGAAATCCCTGTATCTTCTCATAAGATTCTTGTTCCTTAAAATGATTACCCTAATTTCTTTCTCTAACAGGATTTCAGGTCTTAAAATTGTTGGGTAATGACCTCAAAGGTGATCAACCTTCATCCTCTGGAAAGGCTGCATCCAATAAGTCAGTTTCAGCCTATTTAGGTGGAGTCTGGCTCTTCTCTGCCTCACTTTTCTTACAAAGATGTCTGATCCATTTAGAACAGACCTTTGTAGAAGGTGAGAAATAGAAATCTAGCTTTATTCTTTTGCATGTGAATATCCAGTTATTCTAATACTGCTTATTGAAGAGGCATTTTTTTCCTAGTGTATGAATTTGACATCTTTGTCAAAAATTGGGTGGCTGCAACTGGAGGGGTTGTGTGCTGTTTCCATATTGTGTTTATTAGTTTGGGTAAGCAGGAACTCTTGACTCTAATGAATCACGACATTGATGCTTGCCTGTGAAGGGTTTTGGTAAGTCTTGTGACCTCACTGAAAATCCGTTTTTCCTACCTATAAGTTGATAATCGTGCCTGCAGTAGACACAAGTATGAAATATCAGCTGGGTGAATGATGGGCAGTGTTGAGCATGTGGAGTAGGTACCAGTATTCTGTACTGAAAAGTCATTTGCTCTCATTGTCTTTGAGTCTTTCTCTGTAAAATGGGAACAAAAGAGAACCACATTTTATGCTCATAAAAATAACCGCTAAAGGTCCTGAGAATTTTGTTAATATATAAGGTGTACTAAAAGACATACTTTTTAAGGATTGGCAGTGGAAAGAGTTGTTGCCCCATTCCATCAATGTTATAGGGTAGGAATCCCATTACTGTTGATACCCGTAGTTGGGTGGAGAAAAGTGTGTGAGTGCTGATGAGCTGATGGAGAACGCCTTTGCTTCACTTGTGTTGTTACTTGCTGGTAATGGACAGTACAGAATGCTGGTTTGGAGTGTGCTGAGCTGTTTTCAGTCTCTCAGATCTTGGTTATGGTAACAAACCTTTGCACCTTTCCTATGGAGTCCTGACAGTGCCCTTGGCCAGCAACTCTGGTTAATCATTTGAGGAATGCTGGCTTGAAACTATTAATATAAGACCGACTTTCCTGGGATACCTTTATTCTTTTTCCTCTGCTATCATGGTGGATGGTTCCAGAAGAAGAGTAACTCATAGCTGTCAGGCCTATTCAGATTTTGTGACTGTCACACCAGTAAATGACCAGACACTAAGTTTCTCACTCTATTCTGGATGACTGGAGAAGTGTCTAGAATTCTATAGTCCTTTATATTCTCAACTCGAATCCTACTTTCTCTTATCTTAGGATAAAAGGACTTTAAAATCCCAAATAGGTTTTGTGCATGTTCTCTCTGCCTCTCTTTTCTGTCTCTGTCTCTCTTTTTCCCCTCCTTCCCCCTATGTCTCTCTCTCTCTCTCTCTCTCTCTCTCTCTCTCTCTCTCTCTCTCTCTCTGTGTGTGTGTGTGTGTGTGTGTGTGTGTGTGTGTGTGTGTGTGTGTGTAATTGTTTTGTGTTGTTGGTAGGTGTTGGGCTAAAGCCTGATCTCACTGGCCCTCAGGGACTGTTTACTTTTTTTGAAAAAAAATTATTTTATTTATTTATTTACATTCTAAATGTTGCCTCCCCTTCCTGGGCTTCCCCTCCATGAGTTCTTCACTTCCATCCCTCTTTGATTCTGAGAGGGTACTCCACCACACACACACCCACTCCCACCTCATCCCTCTGGCATCCCCCTTCTCTGAGATATCAACTTTCTACAGGATTAAGCATATTCTTTCCCACTGAGGCTAGACAAGGCAGTCCTTTGGTCCAGCCCAGGTTTGCTCTTTGGTTGGTGGCTTAGCCTCTTGATCTCTGAGGGGTCTGGGTTAGTTGACACTGTTAGTCTTCCTATGGGGTTATAATCCCCTTACCTCCTTCAGTCCTTGTCCTAACTCTTCCATAGGGGTCCCCAGGTTCAGTCCAATGGTTGGCTGTAAGTATCTGCATCTGTCTCAGTCAGCTGCTGGTAGAACCCCTCAGAGGACAGCCATGCTAGTCTCTTGTCTGCAAGCAGAATAATAGTGTCATCAGTAATAGTGTCAGGGATTGGGGCCTGCACATGGGATGAATCCCAAGTGGGCCAGTCTCTGGTTGACCTTTCATTCAGCCTCTGCTCTAATTTTCTCCCTTCATTTCCTGTAGTCAGGAACAACTCTGGGTCAAGAATTTTGAAGATGGGTAGGTGGCGCCATGTCTCAAATGGGGTCCATATCTACCTATTGGAGGTGGTCTCTTTAGGTTTCATCTTCCCACTGTTGCCATTTCACCTAAGGTCAATTCCCATTGGGTACTGGGAGCCTCTCACATCCCTCATGTCTGGGGCTTTCTCAAGGTTATTACCATCCCCATGCCACATGCTGCTTTTTTTAAATTAATTTTCTTGGCCTTCTGTGCTTCTCCCCCGACTCATACCTGCCCCTTCCCCTCTTTTCCCCTGTCCCTCCCCTTTCCCATCCTGGTCCCTCTCTCTCTTTGCCTCTGATGATTATTTTTTTCTCCCTCTAAGTGGGATTGAAGTAGAAACAATTGGGCCTTTTTTCTTGTTAAACTTCATATGGTCTATGAGTTGTATCATAGGTATTCTGAACTTTTTGTCTAATATCCATTTATCAATGAGTGAATAACATGTATGTTCTTTTGAGTCTGGGTTACCTTACTTAGGATGATATTTTCTAGTTCCATCCAGCTACTCTGGAAATGAATCTGGAGGTTCTTCAGAAACTTGGAAATAGTTCTACCTGAAGACCCAGCTATACCAATCCCAGGCATATACCCAAAAGATGCTCTACCATACCACAAGGACACATGTTCCACTATGTTCATAGCAGTCTTGTTTGTAATAGACAGTAGCTGGAAACAGCCCAGCTATCCCTCAACTGAAGAATGGATACAGGAAATCTGATTCATTTACACAATGGAATACTATTCAGCTATTAAAAACGAGGCTTTTACCTTTTTAAAAATTAATTTTTAAATTTGGCATTCAAAGAAATATGTTTCATTGTGATGTTTCTATACAAAATTGCTTTTTGCTCCCTTCTGTCCTGACTCCCACACCCTAACCCCTGTTTCTCTACTTGACCTGCTGATCTCCTTCCTCTTCTTTGCCTGGCCCTCTTGCTCATGATGGTAGCTTGAAATCACCTGTGGTTTACCACAGGAACTACTAGGTGCTGCAAGTCAGGGTCTCTGCTATCAAACTGGGGCTCAAAGTATGTATTAATTCCCAGAATGTTGATTTCTCAGAAAGGTCTAAGTTTGTCATACCATTGGGCAACCTGACCATCAGATAGATGTATTTCTTAGAAAAGTTACAAGTTTGTGATATTATTAGGCATCCTGACCAGCAAATGTATTAGGCTTCTGCACCTGGCTGGGAATTTTTCAACGTCCTGACTTCTTCATGAGCCCAGTCATGCTTAACTCTAACTATAATATTAACATCAATAATGGAGGATTTTAAGTGCATAGCTCCCAACATCTCCCCCTTCCTTATAATCAAATGAAAGTGTGACCAATGGCTGTTCTGTCCTGGAATGAGTCCCTCGGGCACTGTGTCTGCTTTAGGTTGGAGCAATATTTGTCACATAGCCAAGAGAATCTCATGGTTAGGGTCCGTCATGGGATAAGGCAGCAGCTAATGGCGGCCTTCCTTTCTTAGGCCCCTTTTTCATGAGTATATTGCTCTCTTACCTGTCTTTGACTGTCCAGATCAGCATGCAGGGGTGATGATTCATTGATGTTTCAGCAAAGGCATCAGGACAGCAGGCAAGAACAGTATATAGGCTTCATTTGTCCCAAAGATAAAAAGGTCCTTGTCTGGGATGGGAAGAGATTTGTAGGTAAGCTTGGCCATCATCAAAGGCATCCTCCATAGGTAGCCTATGATAATATACCTGAATAGGTTTTGCTGCCATATTATCTACCTGTTGTTTAATAAAGCTGGTTAAATGAATAAATGCCCAAGGGGCAAAAGATTTAAACAAAAGGAGGCTCACCAGGGGGCCCAACGGGGATGGAAGCAGGGTAAACAACCAAGGGGAGGCAAGAACTAATTTTGATACCAGCTCTCAGCTTTTTCTTTCTCATTTTCTGTTTTCTAAGCCTTCTCTGACCTTTTTCATGTTCTCTTTAACCATATTCTAAGGCACAGGAAGTATCCAAGCACTGCCTTTCTCTCACAAACCAGAATTCAGTGTGATTGCTCAAAGTTGGGAAATGAAAGCTAAAAAACCAATCAGAAATAAGTACAGTTGTTAGCATGTATAGTTTATGTAAAAGGGGCCAGACAATTGTTCTTTTCTGATTAACCTCTGACCCTTAAAGATAGTGTGGGTCGAAATTAAAATAGTCAGATATACTTAAAACACTGCTCCATTTTGGACAGAGTTTAAAATTGGAATGAATTTTTTAAAAAATATCACAGAAAATGAATTTAATTTTATGATTTAAACATTTTAAATAATTTGGAGAAACCTCAACATTGAATTATAACCATCAGGAAAAAAAAATAAAGGCATAAGTAGTACCCCGTGCATGTTATGTAAGAAATAAGCAAAGCCAAGTCAGACAGTGTAGTATCAATGACTGAAAGTTAAATAACATATTGATACATAGAAGGAAAAAATAACATGTTGACTGCCAATGTTTAAATTCTCAAAATAATTCCAATAGACAATTCAATTTGGCTTTCTGCCATAATCATAATTGCGTTATCCGAAAGGCTAAATCCTAAGAAAGGTATCTATCCCATTGTGGAAGAATACATATCTCAGATGTCCTGCAGCTCTTTGAGCAAGCAGCTCCTCTTGGTGGAGTGCAGGCTGTAGATGAAGTCACGTGTGCCCTGCTCTGTGTTCAGCACCTTCATGGGCTTCTTCTGCCGGTGAGTGCCCAGAAGTCGGAGAATTCTGACAGACCAGGCAGTCCTAGGGACTGCACTGTCCTGGCCCCGCCTAGGATCACATGCAAAACTTGGAGGTCCGGCTCCAGGGTAGCTCTAGTTGGACTGGTTGGGAGAGCACTGGGCACACTCGGAGCCTAGGCAGCCCAGCATCTGGAAGGAAGAATCCCCTAGAGTGGTTGGCATTTCAAAAGCTAGTTGTTTAATAAAGGGGTTTTCAGTCTCTTGGACACCAAATAAGTGCTCCGCTGTCTCGGCGAAATGGCTGACAAAAGAATTGTATGGCTTGTTAGCTCCCTGGAGCACCTTGGTGAGTGCAGAAGAAAAGCCAGATTTAGGAGGCAGTCTCTTCCAGGCTACTAGGCATGCCTGATGGACTTGAGCCGAGAGACCAGGAGAAAATAGCATCTGAGCCTCTAGAGTATTGAAGGGAGGCTTGCCAAGGGAGGTGTGATCTGAGTGAAGCCTCGGGTATTAGAGAGTAAGCTATGGTCAGAAATAAGTGGCTCACCTGGGGCTATAGGGACTCTTTCCACTGCCATTCCTGAGGCAGGAATCACAGTTGAGACTGGGATTCCTGCCTCTTACATCCAATAAAGAGATTACTAACACTGAAGTACTGACCTCTAATAGAACTACAGCCCTCCCTGTGCCTCTGAATTCCAGGACTCCAGCAGCAGTCCCCAGTCCTTCACCAAGCTGTCTCACTGGGTTAGACGTCCATGGAAAAGAAAACATTGATTCTGACCTTGGCTAGAGGTTTCAGTTGGAGTAGGCTAAAGAGCTCGTGCCAAGATTTCCTCCTGATATCATCCTAGGGTAAACACAGCCAAAGCCTGTTCTGAATTCTGTCTGGCAAAACAAAGATCCTCTCAGTCTGCTGCAGACTCTTCCTGGATCTGCTTTAGGGGATCCCCTGCCTGCTAACCTGGGGCATTTTGACCACAGTGGCAGAAACTGGCTGCTGTGGGGATAGGATCAGAGGCACTCTCCATGCCAATGATGACTGAAGGTGACTTAACACGGCTGAAGACCTATTCCTCTCCTGAAATACGGTCAGCAGATAAGGGGAGGGAGACAGACTCTCTCAACGAACATTCTCTTAATGAATGCTCTTTTTCTGTGATCAAGTGTTGAAGGTCTGGCCACTAATGAACCCAGTCATACTTAACTCTGACTATAATATTAACATCAATAATGGAGGGTTTTAAGGGCATATCTCCCAAAATTGGTGAATGTATACTAGAACAATACGTGACATATATGTGATATATATGTATATATTGCATATATTTAAATATGTAGTATATATGTTATAAGTGTATGTGTACACATATATCACTATATATGCCGATATAGTGCATGTAGTGGTATATATTGTGTGTAGATGTGTGGATTTTACATATATGTAAATGTCTAGCATATGTGTATAAATAGCATATATATATATAAATAATTTGAGTAGATGGGTTGTATGCCCATTAATGTAGATGTAATATACATTTATGTATATATTTTATTGAACACTTATGTGTATACATGTGTATATGGTATGTATACATGTAGTATATATATATAATGTATATAGTAGTTACAGTGTGTGCATGTTTATAGTATGTATGTATGTATATGTAATATGTACATGTAGTGTGTATGGTATGTATATGCTGTGTGTGTATACTGTATATGTAGTGGGTAAATGTGTATATAGTATGTGCCTATAGAGTGTACATATAATGTGTATGCATTTGTCTGTGTAGTATATATGTACATATATTAGTATGTATATATATAACAGATACATTGACTATTTGCAATTGCTTATTCTGGAAGGACATGAAACACTGAAGGTTGAGAAAACGTAGTTTCTTTAAAATTGGAGAGAGGCGATGTGGTTGTGGTACATAACTTTAATCCCAGTACTTGGGAGATAAAAACAGATGGACCTGAGTTTGAAGCCAGCCTGATCGGGTCTACAGTAGAGTTTCAGGATAGCCAGGAATACATAGAGAAACCCTATCTCAGGAAACAAAAAACAAAACAACAACAAAACCATAACAACAATAACAACAACAAAAACCAAACCAATAGAATAGAAGGAAGACTTCATATTAATTCCTTTTTTTGTTTAACTTTTATTACCATCTGATAATAACTAATAAGGTTAATGATTTACACAAAGATGTTGCTTACTGATTACAAGGTAGGTTGTTAGTGATTACATTCATTTACAATATAAGTATGCCATGAGTCAGATGCTATTATCTGCAATTTGCAGATGTTAGCCTTGAGACCTTGGCTAGTTTAGTATTTTCTGGAGAAATTAGCAGGAAGTAACATAATACCCACTTTATTTGAGACCTGGGGAAGTTTGTTTTCTGCCCTGGCACGTTCCTTTTCTGCAGAAATTGATGGAGTAAAGCTCTTGTTTATAAGTGATTGGCTGTGACCCTGGTGAGTCAAGTAAATATTTTTTTCCTGAGAAATTAACAAAGAGTAACACAAGACATTACAACTCACCTATATAGGGGCTGTGTGTTTGACTAAGGAGGAGGGAGGGAGAGAATACAGGAGAGGAAGTGAACAGGAGAGATTGGCGCAATGGGGTGAGAAGCAAGTTTAGTGTGAGGCTGAGTCCTAGGGCAGGCTCCACATTTGCCATTTGAACATCACAGTTACTTTCCTACTTCAAGGTGAGGGATCTGAACTCAAAGACTGTATTTCACATAGCTGTGACAGAACACCTTACACATTCAACTTGAGGAGAGGACTTCCTTTGACCCATTGTTTAAGGATATAAACCCATCCTGGTAGGGAAGGCTTGGTGCTGGGACCCTCTCATAGTAGGTGGGAATTGAGCTTGAAGTTCACTAATTGTCCAATGAACACATAGCTAGACTAAGGGATGCTGGCCCATAATGTGGAAGGCCCACTCTGGTGGTCCTACATCTTCAAGTTAGGTCCTGTTACCTAAAACTGCCACAGTCTCTTAAAACAGTGGCATCAACTGAGGACTAAATGTTAAAACACCTGTGCCTATGGCAACATTTTGTATGGAAATCATAACAGGCAGGGGCTTGCTGGCTTATTTCTGTGTCACTGGAGCCAGCATTTGGTCTCCAGCCTGCTTTTTCCCCCAAGTTTCTGCTGACTACAGAAAAAAAGTTTAGAGAAAAAAGGAAGAAAAGAGGAAAAGTGCAGATAGTGAGAGTGCTCCCAAGTGAATGGCTGTGAGGAGCAAGGCATTAAGAAGACCAAAGGGGAAAGGATCTATTCCAGAGACCTATGGCAGAACTAAGCACGATGAAGAAATAAAAGTCAATGAAATGATTCAACATTTTCTACAATAGTAATAGATTGGTCCCTATCTCAATCATAATCAAAGAGTCTTCATCTAGAAGCTGATGGGAGCAGATGCTTATATGTACATGTTCATAGGGCTGACCACTTGGGATTTAATAATGTACTTGCTTTATCCTTTGAGGATATTAACTCTTCCTTTATCAATAACCATTAATTGGCTGTAGCTTGTCTAGGGGTGGAGCCTTATGAAATTTCCCCCATCCACATTTTCATGTCAACTAGAGATTTTATCATGATGGTTGTGTATGAAAAATGATTACATTGAGGTTTCATAGGTGCAGTTTCTCTGTCATGTCTAAAGAACACATTTAATTAATAACAATTATAATCTCATTTCTGCATGGAAAGTGTAACATAGATACCATATTTCCACTTTAAGTATAACTTTTTATTATAGAAAATCTAGGGGGGTTTGCAAACTATAAATCATGAATACATATCCAACAGTGTTTTGAAAAAGGTCAGAAGAATCAGGTAGAAGTGGGAATAATGGGTGCCCTTTGAGAAAATTGCATATACATACTTCAGTTTTAAAAGCAACTCTGACTCCTTCCACCTCTTTTTAATGTGAACTTGATTTTAATTCCAGGAAAATGATGTCCAGTTATTTCCCTTTTTACAGATTTTTCAGTTAGTTCTTTACCACACCCATGGGGTGCCAACTTACAATAAAGATTAGAACTAGGAAGCACCTTTCCCCTCCCTGCTGTAGGCTGGGCTTCCTTTAAATGCACCATCCAGACATTTGTCTGCCACTTTGAAGCAACCCATGATCTAGTCCCTCAGGATATATTGCTGGTTGCCATTTTTCCCTATCTATCTTTCCTCTACAGGAGGCCTGTTGGGCATCATCAAGGTCTGTAAATACCACAATCTTCTTATCAATCTTTCCTTTTATATGTGTTTGTGTCACGGAAGCTGTCCATAAACTGACTCCTTCAAAGTCAGCAGGGGCAAATGGGTCCTTTTGGAAACAACAGCTACCAGCTAAGTTGCTAGAGAAACTCAGCTAGTACAGGAAAGGAAGAATTGGTAAATAGAATAAAAGCAACCTATCACATTGAAACTAAAAACAACTGTTATGTACGACTCATGAATTCTATCACTGCTTATGGTCACCAAGAATGGCAAATCTGTTGGTAGTTGCCTTCCCCAGAGCTAAATTTGGTGCAATTTGTTTGTTTTCATCAGTTACTCTCACAGGAAGGAAGAATGTTTGGTTGATGAATGTGTTTGGGGAAAGTGGACAGGTCTCTTAGCCCATCTCCTAGCAACTTCTTCAAAGGACGTGAAACATCTAAAGCCTTTCAACAGCAAGGAACTTTTAGTTTGGGGCAAGGCAAATGACAGGTCAGGAGTCACAGTCAGCCCTACAGCCCACTGCTCTTTTATGGTTGGGGTGAAGTTACAGTGAACCTCATCCTCAGTATACACCAGGGAGTCTGCTAGGGCAAGGAGAAACAGTGTGGACTAGCCTTGAGGAGGATAGCATACTCATGATAAGCTTAGCCTCATCCTACCAGCAGCCATAGCAATAGCCACAATTGGATGGAACCATTGTCCTCTGGGCTGAGGAGCCAATGGTGAAAAAACAGAAACATTTGGTTTAAAGACAGAATCTTCCAATGTGTGTTCAACAACCTTGCCACAAGGATGTAACTTATATTTCTTTTTTTTTCTGTGCCACACTTCCATTTTTTTAAAAATGACTATTTGAATTCAATCCATGACATTATGACATTTATCAGCTATTCACTGCAAAGTAACTCTAGACTGTTGGATTAATATGCCATAAGGATTATTTATCTATCTACCTATTATCTATCTAGGTTCATTCCTACAGAAACCACAGCTAGAACCAACATTGACCTCTGAACCCCACTCTCTCACCACAAAGCGGTGCGTGATTGTACCACAGGTGAAAGCAACACTGAAAACGGTAGAAGTCAGGAAGATGAGCTGTGCAGAGTCTCCCAAGTCACAACATAAGCGGTGAGTCATGGGCATGATTAACTTTTAATTTTTTTTGACATTTAATTTGTGTATGTGAGAAGTGATGTGCTTCTGCCATGGCACATTTGTCTAAATCAAAGGATAACTTATGAGAGTGATTTTCTTCTACCATTTGGGTTGCAGGAATCAAACCCTAACTCCCCAGATCCACTTGTCCTCTGTTTCCATTCAGAAAGCACCAAACTTCCCAGGGATAGCAATTGAACACAGAATAAAAAGATGCAATAAGTCTAGGCAAAAATCCTCATACCAAGGCTGGATGAAGCAATTCAGTAGAAGGAAAAGGGTCTCAAGAATAAGAGACATCCCCACTCCCACTCTTCAGAGTCCCATAAAAATCCCAAGCTAAACAACCATTTCATATTCAGTGGCCCTGGCACAGGCCCATGTTGGTTCTGTGACAGCCACCTCATTTTCTCTAAGCTCTTATGAGCCCTAAGTTGTTAGTTCTGTGGGCCATGTTCTTGTGTTATCTTAACCCATCTGTCTCCTATAATCCTTCCTTTCTTTCCTCACTGCCTAATGTTTGGCTGTGGGTCTTTGCATCCTCTCCCATCAGTTGCTAGGTGAAGCCTTTTTAAATATAATTGGATTAGTATCCAGTCTATGACTAGATTAGAATAATTTCATTGACACTCCCCATTTGGCCAGTCCTGTTTAATTCTTCCATAGGTCTCTGGACTATCCAACTTCCAGTTCCTGGCCATCCAGACAGTGTCTGCTGTGGTCTCTCTTATAGCTTGTGATTGGGCTAGGCCAGGATTGTAGGTCAAAAGTTTTTTTTCTGGGTTGGAGTTCCAGTTTCAGCACTATAAGTCTTGCCTGGGTCTAGGAGATGGCTGGTTCAGGTTCTTCATCCTCCATTACTAGGAATCCTCACTAGTATAACTCTCATAGATTCCTGGAAGGTTTCTCTGTACTAAGGGTCCAAATTGCCCCTCAAATGCTCTTCCATTCATCCTTCTGTCCCCTACCTGGTCCCTTTTGGTCACATCTCTACCCACCTCCAGTTCACCAGTTGAATTCTCTTCCAGGGATATCCAGGAGTCACCCCCTACAGTGTCATTTAGCCTTTTTGGGTCTGACTATTCTTAATAGCTAATACCTACTTACAAGTTAGTACATAGTATGTCTGTCTTTCTGGATCTGGGTTACCTCAGGTCATGTTTTTCTAGTTCCATCAGTTTGCCTCCAAATTTTATAAAGGCATTTTTGTTTTAGATTTTGTTTTTAACTGCTGACTAAAACTCCATTGTATAAATGTGCCACTTTTTAAAAAAATCCATTCTTTGGTTTAGGGACTTCTAGGTTGTTTCTAGTTCCTGGCTATTAGCAGAAAGTGCTCTCTCTCTCTCTCTCTCTCTCTCTCTCTCTCTCTCTCTCTCTCTCTCTCTGTTCTCCCCTTTCTCCCCCTTTCCCCTCTCCCTCTCCTGTTTCCTCCCCTCCCTCTTCAATCAGTCTTGTACCCTGTCAGTTACAGATAAAGCTACACAAGCTTTTGAAGTAACAGTGTGCGGAGTGAAGGGAAGGTGGTAACAGATAGAAGAAATGTAGTATTTAATTACAGTCGAGGAAGCTCCTTCAGAGACATTTGTGTCTGCAGCTCAAATTAAACTTATTTATTTAAATATCAATCTATCATCTGTTTTCTGTGTGTATGTGTGTGAGTGCATGCTTGCCCACATGCTTGCCCACATGCTTGCACACATTGTCTCAGTGCACATTTAGGTCAGAGGACATCTAGGGCAACTCAGTTCTCTACCTTTACTATGTGTATAGGTTGTCAGAGTGACTGACAAAAACCTTTACCTTAAAAGCCATCATGGCTGCTCTTTAGTTTATGTTGTTAATATCTGACACACATCTTAAATTCAGAGCCCTTGACCACCTTTGCTCCTAAGAAACCTGCTCTTTGGAGGGCACCACTCAAGTTGATTTCTATGCTTTTGTTCTCACTGACAAATTTCTGAAATTTCCTGTTTTACCCTTTTCTCTGGAAGCTCTGGGGTTTACTTTGCCACTGGACTCCAGGAAGAAGAAAGGGGTGCTGTGCACAAACGCAGTTTCAAGGTGTTGGAGGGTCTAAAAAAGCTGAACATCCAAGCAGACCAGGTGAGTATAAGTGAAAGGTCAGGCTGGTGGGATTGTCTGTGCTGTCCCTAGGTTCTATAGCTCAACCCCTCCAGGATGAGCAGGGAATTGCGGGTAAATAGTAACAGACTAACCATACAAGAGCAGTAACATGGGACAGATATCATTCCATCAAAGCAGGACGTTAGATATTCTCTTGTTCCTTACATTATCTACTAATTGTCCTTCCTTCAATGCCCAGGCTCCAGTCATTGCTGTCCTGGGCTCTGGTGGGGGGCTTCGAGCCTACATCGCTTGTCTTGGTGTGCTGAGTGAGATGAAAGAACTTGGCCTGTTGGATGCTGTCACATACCTGGCAGGCATTTCTGGATCCACTTGGTAAGTGTTGTGTTTGGATAGGAGAGGGAATAATGTTTTCTACTATCAGCATAAGATGGTGTATGATCAAGACACCAAGTACATGCTGCCCTTGATTTTTCCTTTTCTTAAATAGACAAATATAATTGTTTATTTCATGCCCCATGGTATGATATTTCAGTATAGGATTTGTTCTGTACTGCTCAATTTTATTTTCTTTCCTCTTAATGTAACAAAATATCAGAAAAAAGCAACTTAAAGAAAGAAAGGTTTACATTGGTTTTCAGCTTGAGAACATTGTCATGGCAGGGAGGGCCCTATGTAAAACAGAGGGAAGTGTGCTGATTTTCAGCTCAGCTTCTATCTGTTCAATCTGGGTCCAGTCTGAGAAGTGGTATGATAGCATTCAAAGGGTGTCTTCTCATCCCTTTTAAATGTCTCTGTGAACACTGTCATAGACACCCAGAGATTTGTCTAGGCTGATGGGTTGTGTGGGATGTGCACACTCCCATGGAGACATGTTGAGGTTAGAGCAAGGCAGACATCAAGTGTCTTCCTCTGTTCATATCTATTCTTATTGCTGTGAAACATAGCCTCTTCACGAGCCTCAAGCAGATAGTTTTGGCCAGACTGGGAGTAGGATCCACCTGTTTCTGCTCTCCATTGCTACAGGTAGAGGCATGTTATACATGCAAACTTTTTGTATGAGTATTTATGATTCAAACTCGGGTCCCATGCTTGCATAGCAAGCAGTTTTATTTATTCAGCCTTTTCCCAGACCCAAAGTTCCTTTTCAGATAGTGTATCAATTGTACAACAGAAAGGGGTTTGTTGTATTTCCATAACAGCATATAATGTAATTTTTTCATATCAACATCTCTATTGTTACATTTATCTCCTTCTGCTTCTCACTCTGCTGCTTCAGCATTTCTAGGGTTTTACAGATTCAACAGCAGTTGTTTATATTTTAGGTTTATGGAATACAACACCTTTGATATTTTAGTCTTTATGAGAGACTATTGTGTTAAACCTGTGTAGTAATTTCTTATTCTAAAGGGCTCATGCATTTTAGCTTTATTCTGAGCCCAGGGCAGACATTGTTAATCTTGGACATTTTCAGTAACAGATACAGCTATACAAGGTTTTGAACTAAATGTGTGGAGAATGAATGGTACATGGAGGTAACAGAAGGAACGTAGTACTTAATGGTGAGGCAGTTCCTTCAGACACATTCCTGTTGTACTCAATTATTTTCTCTCCTTTCTATGGAAAGTACTCAACCAAAGTAACTCAAGGAAGGAAAGGGTTTTTTGGTTTGTTTAATTTGCAGACGTATGGTCCACTATAGTAAGGAAAAAAAGCAGCAAATCTTGAGACAGCTTGTCACAGTGTAACTTCATTTCTTATGCAGAGAGGAGGTCTAGAGAGATGGAACTTAACTTGTTTCCTGAAGGTCTGAGTTCAGTTTCTAGCACCCATGTCAGGTGGTTTCACAATGACCTATAACTCTTCAGGGGATCTGACAGTATTCTTGTCTCTGGAGGCACCTATACTCATGTGCACATACCAACACACAGATATATGTATACTTGTCATTAAAAATAGAAAGAAAGCTGAAAAGAATGAAAGAAGCATGGGGAGATGAATTATGGCAATCTGGTCACTTTATCCTTTTTATTCAGTCCAACACACAGGTCTATAGATCGGTGCCTTCCACATCTAGGTCATGAGTTCTCAATCTGCAGCTTGTCATGCCTTTGTAAAACTCCAAAATATTTACATTATGATTAATAACTAGCAAAATTGCAGTTATGAACTAATAAAAATGATTTTATTGTTGGGGGTCAACACAACATGAAGAACTGTACAACTGTGTCACAGCATTAGGAATGTTGAAAACCACTGTTTGGTACATCTTCCTACTTCTCCGAAATGCTCTTTCAGGCCACCCAGAGATGTGTCTCCTAGATGATTCTAAATCATGTCAAACTGACAATGAAGATTAATATCACAAGGGCTAGAAAGATAATTCACTAAAGAAAATTAACAGTGTAAAGATGGTAGGTTATTCGAAAATAAATACAGTTTCTTTTCCATACCTATCTGATCCAGATGATGAACTTAGCTTCTTCCTGCTTCTTTAAACTAAGAATGATCCTATTGTTCCATTTGATGGCTAATTATGAAGGTGATTGTTCTGGTTGTGTTTCGTCATCTCAATACAAATCATAGTCATCTGGAAAGAGGGCCCCTCACCTGAGCATTTGGGTATCAGATTGGCATGTAGACAAGTCTATGATGGTATTTTCTTGGTTAATGTTTAATGTGTGAGGACCCAGCTTACTGCAGACAGTGTCACCCCTGGACTTTAGTCCTGGTTTATATAAGAAAGCAGGTTGAGCAAGCCATGGAGCTCAAACATTCTTCCATGAACTCTTTATAAACTCTTCCCTGCCAGAGTTCCTGCTTTATCTTCCCTCAGCAATGATTTATAATGTGGCCTGTAAGCCAAAAGAATCTTTTGCCTGAAAGTTGGTTTTTGTTAGCATTTTATTACAGCAGTAGAATCCAAGCTAGAAAAATGGTGTAATTGTCACAAATTTGACAGATGTTCATTTGAAAAAAATCTACTTGCCTGGCTGTCAGGTCCCAGGTGTGGGCTTTAAGGGAACACTGAGGTGGATTGTTGCCTTAGAACCTCTTCATACATTACTCTATGGGTTACTTCTCTGTTGCTGTGATAAAATACTATGCCCACAATGACTCACAGAAGGAAGGGTTTATTTGGGTTTCTAGCTTCAAAGGGAAAGTCTGTAGCAGTGTGTGTGGCATAGTAGAAGGCAGCTAGAGCAGGAAGATGAGAGATCACATCTTCAACCCCAGCACAAAGCAGAGAGAATTGGAGTAAAGGTATGAAGCCTCAAAGCTCATCCTCAATGATGTATTTTACAACAAGAATCTACTGACTGAAGGTTCCAAAACCTTCTCAAACAGTGCCACAAATTCCCAGTTCCAATGCTATTGACACAGAGATGTCAGCAGAGTTCAGGACTCAGGAATGAGGCAGGCAACATGGAAGAATACTACTTAATTCATTCTCTGAAGTTACAATTACTCTGATATCACACAAAGACCCAACAAAGAAAAACAACTTCAGACTAATTTAGCTTATGAATGTTGGTGCAAAATACTCAAAAAATTCTAGCAAACTGAATCCAAGAAGGCATCAAAACCATTAGTCACCACGAATATGGAGGCTTCATCCCTGGGATGCAAGGTTGGTTCAATATACAAAACTCCATTAACGTAATTAACCATTTAAACAAAGTCAAAGAAAAAAATCACACGATCATCTCATTAGATGCTGAAAAAGCCTTTGACAAAATACAACACCCCTTCATGTTAAAAGTATTGGAGAGATCAGAAATGCAAGGCCCATCCCTAAACAAATATAAAAATATGAAAACCAACAATCAATATCAAATTAAATGGAGAGATACTTGAAGCATTAAATTAGGGACAAGAAAAGGGTGCTGCTCTCCCCATATCTATTCAATATAGTACTTGAAGTTCTAGATAGAGCAATACAACAAAAGGAGATCAAGGGGATACAAATTGGCAAAGAATAAAGGTATTACTCTTTGTAGATGATATGTCAGTATACATAAATGACTCCAAAAATTCTACCAGAGAGCTTCTACGGCTGATACACAACTTCAGCACAGTGTATGGATATAAAATTAACTCAAGGCACACATCTCAGATGCCAGAGGAAAACACCAAATGCCATCTGGAACCCTGGTGCACGGAGGCTCCCGGAAAGAGCGTCGCAGATCTTCCGTTGCTGCCACCGCAGAGAAGTCTTAGGAAGAACCCCACGAGCAAACTTGAGCCTCGGGACCACAGGTAAGACCAACTTTTCTGCTGCAAGAAACCAGCCTGGTGATCTCAGGACACACAGAGGCAAAATTCCTCTAGGACCAGGCACTTCCTGTGATTACCGGAAGTCCCACACCCGCGGATCCTGGCCTGCAGCAGCTCTCTGCTCCCAAACCCCGTGGGAGAGAGACCTCACCGCCTGGTCAGGTGGGCACTCCTGAGGCTGCAGAGCGGAAGAGACCACCAACACTGCCCACCCCTGCCCACATCCCTGGCCCAAGAGGAAACTGTATACAGCCTCTGGGTTCCTGTGGGGGAGGGCCCAGGAGCGGCAGGACCCCTGCGCCTGAGACACCGCCGGAACCTGAAGGAACAGACCGGATAAACAGTTCTCTGCACCCAAATCCTGTGGGAGGGAGAGCTAAACCTACAGAGAGGCAGACACGTCTGGGAAACCAGAAGAGACTACACTCTGCACACATCTCAGACACCAGAGGAAAACACCAAACGCCATCTGGAACACTGGTGCACGGAGGCTCCCAGAAAGAGCGGCGCAGATCTTCCCGGTTGCTGCCGCCTTGGAGAGGTCTTAGGCAGCACCCCACGAGCAAACTTGAGCCTCGGGACAACAGGTAAGACCAACTTTTCTGCTGCAAGAGACCTGCGTGGTGAACACCTAACACAGGCCCACAGGAACAGCTGAAGACCTGTAGATAGGAAAAACTACACGCCCAAAAGCAGAACACTCAGTCCCCATAACTGGCTGAACGAAAACAGGAAAACAGGTCTACAGCACTCCTGACACACAGGCTTATAGGACAGTCTAGCCACTGTCAGAAATAGCAGAACAAAGTAACACTAGAGATAATCTGATGGCGAGAGGCAAGCGCAGGTACCCAAGCAACAGAAACCAAGACTACCTGGCATCGTCGGAGCCCAATTCTCCCACCAAAGCAAACAGGGAATAACCAAACACACCAGAAAAGCAAGATCTAGTTTCAAAATCATATTTGATCATGATGCTGGAGGACTTCAAGAAAGACGTGAAGAACTCCCTTAGAGAACAAGTAGAAGCCTACAGAGAGGAATCGAAAAAATCCCTGAAAGAATTCCAGGAAATCATAAATAAACAAGTAGAAGCCCATAGAGAGGAGTCACAAAATCCCTGAAAGAATTCCAGGAAATCATAAATAAACAAGTAGAAGCCCATAGAGAGGAGTCACAAAAATCCCTGAAAGAATTCCAGGAAAACACAATCAAACAGTTGAAGGAATTAAAAATGGAAATAGAAGCAATCAAGAAAGAACACATGGAAACAACCCTGGATATAAAAAACCAAAAGAATAGACAAGGAGCTGTAGATACGAGCTTCACCAACAGAATACAAGAGATGGAAGAGAGAATCTCAGGAGCAGAAGATTCCATAGAAATCATTGACTCAACTGTCAAAGATAATGTAAAGCAGAAAAAACTACTGGTCCAAAACTTACAGGAAATCCAGGACTCAATGAGAAGATCAAACCTAAGGATAATAGGTATAGAAGAGAGTGAAGACTCCCAGCTCAAAGGACCAGTAAATATCTTCAACAAAATCATAGAAGAAAACTTCCCTAACCTAAACAAAGAGATACCCATAGGCATACAAGAAGCCTACAGAACTCCAAATAGATTGGACCAGAAAAGAAACACCTCCTGTCACATAATAGTCAAAACACCAAACGCACAAAATAAAGAAAGAATATTAAAAGCAGTAAGGGAAAAAGGTCAAGTAACATATAAAGGCAGACCTATCAGAATCACACCAGACTTTTCGCCAGAAACTATGAAAGCCAGAAGATCCTGGACAGATGTCATACAGACCCTAAGAGAACACAAATGCCAGCCCAGGTTACTGTATCCTGCAAAACTCTCAATTAACATAGATGGAGAAACCAAGATATTCCATGACAAAACCAAATTTACACAATATCTTTCTACAAATCCAGCACTACAAAGGATAATAAATGGTAAAGCCCAATATAAGGAGGCAAGCTATACCCTAGAAGAAGCAAGAAGCTAATCGTCTTGGCAACAAAACAAAGAGAAGAAAAGCACACAAACATAGCCTCACATCCAAATATGAATACAACCGGAAGCAATAATCACTATTCCTTAATATCTCTCAACATCAATGGCCTCAACTCCCCAATAAAAAGACATAGATTAACAAACTGGATACGCAACGAGGACCCTGCATTCTGCTGCCTACAGGAAACACACCTCAGAGACAAAGACAGACACTACCTCAGAGTGAAAGGCTGGAAAACAACTTTCCAAGCGAATGGTCAGAAGAAACAAGCTGGAGTAGCCATTCTAATATCAGATAAAATCAATTTTCAACTGAAGGTCATCGAAGAAGATAGGGAAGGACACTTCGTATTCATCAGGGGAGAAATCCACCAAGATGAACTCTCAATCCTAAATATCTATGCCCCAAATACAAGGGCACCTACATACGTAAAAAGAAACCTTACTAAAGCTCAAAACACACATTGCACCTCACACAATAATAGTAGGAGACTTCAACACCCACTCTCATCAATGGACAGATCATGGAAACAGAAATTAAACAGAGACGTAGACAGACTAAGAGAAGTCATGAGCCAAATGGACTTAACAGATATTTACAGAACATTCTATCCTAAAGCAAAAGGATATACCTTCTTCTCAGCTCCTCATGGTACTTTCTCCAAAATTGACCATATAATTGGTCAAAAAACGGGCCTCGACAGGTACAGAAAGATAGAAATAATCCCATGTGTGCTATCGGACCACCACGGCCTAAAACTGGTCTTCAATATCAATAAGGGAAGAATGCCCACATATACGTGGAAATTGAACAGTGCTCTACTCAATGATAACCTGGTCAAGGAAGAAATAAAGAAAGAAATTAAAGACTTTTTAGAATTTAATGAAAATGAAGGTACAACATACCCAAACTTATGGGACACAATGAAAGCTGTGCTAAGAGGAAAACTCATAGTGCTGAGTGCCTGCAGAAGAAACAGGAAAGAGCATATGTCAGCAGCTTGACAGCACATCTAAAATCTCTAGAACAAAAAGAAGGAAATACACCCAGGAGGAGTAGAAGGCAGGAAATAATCAAACTCAGAGCTGAAATCAACGAAGTAGAAACAAAAGGACCATAGAAAGAATCAACAGAACCAAAGTTGGTTCTTTGAGAAAATCAACAAGATAGATAAACCCTTAGCCAGACTAACGAGAGGACACAGAGAGTGTGTCCAAATTAACAAAATCAGAAATGAAAAGGAGACATAACTACAGAATCAGAGGAAATTCAAAAAATCATCAGATCCTACTACAAGAGCCTATATTCAACAAAACTTGAAAATCTGCAGGAAATGGACAATTTCCTAGACAGATACCAGTTACCAAAGTTAAATCAGGAACAGATAAACCAGTTAAACAACGCCATAACTCCTAAGGAAATAGAAGCAGTCATTAAAGGTCTCCCAACCAAAAAGAGCCCAGGTCCAGACGGGTTTAGTGCAGAATTCTATCAGACCTTCATAGAAGACCTGGTACCAATATTATCCAAAATATTCCACAAAATTGAAACAGATGGAGCACTACCGAATTCCTTCTATGAAGCCACAATTACTCTTATACCTAAACCACACAAAGACCCAACAAAGAAAGAGAACTTCAGACAAATTTCCCTTATGAATATCGACGCAAAAATACTCAATAAAATTCTGGCAAATCGAATCCAAGAGCACATCAAAACAATCATCCACCATGATCAAGTAGGCTTCATGCCAGGCATGCAGGGATGGTTTAATATACGGAAAACCATCAACGTGATCCATTATATAAACAAACTGAAAGAACAAAAAAAAATTAACTCAAACAAATTAGTAGCCTTCCTTTACACAAATGATAAACAGGGTGAGATAGAAAACAGGGAAACAACACCTTTCACAATAGTCACAAGTAATATAAAATGTTTGGGGGTAACTCTAACCAAACAAGTGAAAGATTTGTATCTTCATTCAAGTTTTACGGCTGTGAAGAAACACCATGAACAAGGCAAATCTCATGAAAACAACATTTAATAAGGGCTGGCTTTCAGGTTGAGAGTTTCAGTCTATCGTCGTCAAGGTGGAAGCATGGCAGCATCCAGGCAGGCATGGTGTAGGAGGAGTGAGAGTTCTACATCTTCATCTGAATGCTGCTAGCCAAAACTATACAATGGTAAAAAGAAAGCATCTTCAATAAATGGTGCCAGTCTAATTGGCAGTCTGTAGGTAGAAAAATGAAAATATACCAATTTTTGTCACCTTGCACAAAGCTCAAGTCCAAGTAGGTCAAGGACCTCAACATAAAACCAGATACACTGAATCAAAATAGAAGAAAAAGTGGGAAAAAGCCCCAAACTCATTGGTGAGGGGGCGGGTTGGGGGAATTTTTAAAAAGAGAATCCCAGTAGTTCAGGCTCTAAGATCAAGACTTGATAAAAGGGACCTCATGAAGCAGAAGTCAGAACTCACGTGCCAGAATCAGGGTTCTTGGAGGTCCCAGAAGAAGGTTTCACCATGAGACAGGGTGTAGCCCGTTTGCTCCCAATTATAGATGCAGTTAGGGAGCAGGATGTGTGTCTTCAATCCCCCTTCTCCAGTTGAGATATTCTGGAACTTGTCAATATACAAACTAGATTTTAAGAGACCATGCTCTTAGTAGGTGCCTGATTGGGTCTGTGACATGTCTCCTAGATTCTATCATTATATTTCTCCATCTTGTTCTCATTGGCCTATATATTAAGTAGAAGTATCACATGTAGGCTGTCTGAGCTGTTCATGTACTCCAGCCCTTGTTCCTTTATGATAGTTAATCATCCTTACCCTGTTTGTCACCAGGGAAATTGTCATAATCAATATCATCCTGCCTCTTCCCCTCTCTAACTTCATGGGTCATTATTCTGATTTTGAACTTTTCACTTCTCTTTCTTCCCAGGGCACTGTCTTCATTCTATACCAAGAATGGAAATATGCAGGGGATGGAAGAGGAGCTGAAACATCGGTATGAGAAGAATGAGTGGCACTTTGATGAGAGCCTGGACAAAACCATCCAGGCATCAAGGAGGGAAAATTATTCCCTGACTGACTTTTGGGCCTATTTGGTTGTTTCCAGGCAAACCAGAGAGGTAAGTCATTCCCACCAGAAGATGGGGCATCCCCAACCACTTGACCACCCTTCTCTTTCACATCATCCAAATCTGTGCAATTAGATCTTTTTCCTCCAGACTAAAAGTATCTCAGGGCTAATTGGTTGTAAGTAGAAGAATCAGGCTCTGACTCCTGTGTGCAGTAAAATAAGTAGAAATTATTGGCTACATCTAGGAACATTCAAAGAGAAGAGATTCTGAGGAACCTGTTTCTCCATCTCTGTCATTAGTCATTTCTTATTTTGAATTTACTTTTCTCTCTTTTCATATTGATATTTTACTCTTTACTATAGAAAAAAATGGAGTTTTCTGCATCTCTATGTTCTTTTATTTATTTATTTATTTATTTATTTATTTATTTATTTATTTATTTATTTTTACACTCCAGATATTGTAGTCCTCCTGATTTACCCTGGATAGTTCCACATTTCCCTAGTCCATGTCTCCACAAGGGTGTCCCTATCTGCACTCCACCACACCAGACCTCTAAAGTTCCTGGGCCTCCAGTCTCTAGAGGATTAGGTGCATCTTCTTTGATTCAACCCAGACCTGGGAGTCCTCTGCTGTATATGTGTTGGAGGTCTCATCTCAGCTGGTGAAGGCTGCCTTGTTGATGAAACAGTGTCTGTGTGATCTCGGGGGTCCAGGTTATTTGAGACCGCTGGCCCTCTTACAGGGTCTTCCTACCACTCAGCCTGCTCCAGCTTTCCCCTTATTTGACCAGAGGGTTTGAAGCTTCTGTTCATTAGTTAGGTGCACATATCTGTATCTGACTCTTTCAGCTGCTTGTGGAGCCTTTTGGAGGGAAGTCATTATTGGTCTCTTTGTGTGAATGCCACATAGCTTCAGTAATCAGGTCAGGTCTTAGGGCCTCCATTTGAGCTGGAACCCACTTTGCACATGTTACTGGACCTTCTTTTTCTCAGGGTCTTCTCCATTTCCATCTCTGCATTTTTTTCACACAGGTACAATTATGGGTCAGAGCTTTCACTGTGGATAGCAGCCACATCCCTCACTTGATGCTCACTCTTTCTGCTGGAGATGGGTCCAATAAGTTCTCTCTCCACACTGTAGGGCATTTCACCTAAGGTCCCCCATTTGAGACCTGAGATTCTCCCATTTTCTAGGTCGCTGGTATATTTTAGAGTGTCCTCCCAACCTCCGTCCTTCCAAGGTCACCTGTTTCCATTCCTTCTGCTGGCCCTCAGGTCTTCATTCCTTTCTCCCTACCCAATACCATATCATGTTTCCCTATTCCCCAACTTCCTTTCCCTCTCCTAGCCCTTCCCCCCTTGTGATTGCTTTCTTCTCTGTCCCAAGTGGGACTGAGCTGTCCTTACTTGGGCCCTTCTGCTTATTGACCTTTATACCATACATGTCCTTTTGGTTCTGAGTTACCTCACTCAGGATGGTATTTTCTAGTTCCATGCATTTACCTGAAAAACTCAGGATGCCCTGGTTCTTAATAGCTGAGTAGTATTCCATTGTGTAAATGAACCACATTTTCTGTATCCATTCTTTTCTCAAGGGACATCTGGGTTGTTTCCAGCTTCTGGCTTTCAAAAATAAGGCCCCTATAAAAGTCATGGAACATGTGCCCCTGTGGCATGGTGGGGCATCTTTTGGGTATATTCCCAAGAGTGCTATTTCTGGGTCTTTAGGTAGGTGCATTTCCAATTTTCTGAGGAACCTCCAAATTGATTTCTAGAGTGGTTGTACCAGTTTGCAATCCCACCAGCAATGGAGTTGTGTTTCTCTTTCTCCACATCCTTGCCAACATGTGTTGTCACCTGCAGTTTTGACTGGTGTAAGGAGTACTCTCAGGTTCATTTTGATTTGCATTTCTCTGATCTCTAAGGACTTTGAACAGTTCTTTAGGTGCTTCTCAGCCATTTGAGATTTCTCTGTTGTGAATTCTCAATTTAGTTCTAATCCCCATGTTCTTAGTGGGAAATATTTTCCCCAGCCCCAGAATACAATTGTGTTCACCTTAGCCAGCCAGCTAGTACCTGATCAGCTCACTTCAAATCAGATGGCTATTATGATCCAAATGTCTGTGACTCCAGATTGAATGCCTCATGGGTACATTCCTCATAGGAGAGTGAGGATAGCACTGGGGAATCATTCCCAAGGGATTTCTTTCTCCAGTGAATGTCTTCTCATTTTTATAGTTTGATTGGATGGGGTTGAACATTGTTCTATACATAGAAATGAGACGGACAGAGAGCCTGAACTGTGAGATTGGCATAAAAAGAGAAAAGAAATTGGACGTTTCCAATGATACTATTAGATTTCTTCCAGACTGTGGGTCTTAGTGTAACAGATGTTATTTAAAAATGTCAACGTGGATATGATACCTACAGTATTCTCCCGCCCCATCTGTCTCTGCCTTCCTCTCTTTTCTTTTTTGGTTTTTACTATCTTTTGTGTCAATCATAATCTTCTCTCTCCTCTCCATTAAAATTATTTTTATTTTATTTACATAGGAGTGTTTTGCACCCCTGTATTTATGTGTGCTACATGCATGGAAACCAGAGGAGGGAACTGTATTCCTTGGAACTTTATGTACTGGTGGTTATGAGCTGCCTCATGGGTGCTGGCAACGGAACCCTGGTCCTCAGAAAATGCTTATAATCTCTAAGCCTTCTTTCCAAACTCCTCTCTTTCTTTCCCATACTTTGATCTCTCTTGCTCTTCCCCAAGTCTGTTTCCATTTCCCCCTACTTTCCTCCTTACCTCTCACAGTTTAACATATTTTTTTAAATCTTTGTTGAAATATAACTGAAAAAGAGCTCAACACATAAATATATTTCAAGCACATTTTAATGAGTTTGAACGCATGCACTTGCCTGCGAAGTATCTCATAATCAAAGTACTATGCATATTCATCTCCTGCAGAAATTTCTTATGTTTCTTCTCGTGTTTTTTTAATTGTGTGAGGTGAGTATTAAGAATACTTTATATGATATCTGGTCCCTTATTATACTAAGTGACACAGGCCATTCATTGATTCCATTTCCTTTGAGGCAGCAAAGATAGTAAAACTCACAGAAATGGAGGAAAGAATACTGGTGTTCAGTGCCTTGAGGCAGAGGCAGATTAGCACTGTTGCTTAAAGGAGGATGACATTCAGCCAGGTAAATAGGGACATTATCTCTCTATTCACTCTAACCTTGTGTGACTACTTTCCTCTGAAGTAGTCTTTCTGACTCTTATATACTCACATCTTTTAAGGGTACCTCACTTTACTTTGTTCTCTATACTGAAAAGTAAGAACAGGGGGCTATAATGATAGTTCAGTGAAGGAAGACACCATAGTCAAGGCTGAAGATCTAAGTTTGATTCCTGGAACCCGCATGATAGGTGGAGTACTGACTCCTGTAAGTTGTCCTCTCACGTCCACACATGTGGGAATAGACTTCCTAGATGAAGAAGAAAGAAAGAATTATATTCCAGAACTAGGTACACAGTGTACAAAGATTCTACCCAGTTTGCAAAGACAAAACTGTATTCCTCTAAACTGTGTGCTTCTTCACCATTCAATCTCGATGGTGCTTTTTTCTTCAAAGCTTCATGATTCAAATTTGTCCAGCTTCAAGAAGCAAGTAGAAGAAGGAGTGTTGCCCTATCCCATCTTTGCAGCCATTGATGATGACCTTCAGGATGATTGGAGGGAGAAAAAAGTACAAAGTAAGCAAAAAATTGGAGGGGAGGGGAGATGGCAAGGGAATGAAAGGCACTGAACAGGGAATGTATGTGTAGATAAATGGAATGTGAGGGTGTTTCCCCTAGACTGCCTATTGGGAAGCCCAGGAGCCAAGGATTTATGGAAAGGGGGCTTTCAGGATAGGATGCTCAGATCATAAAAGAGCAAACGCAGCAGTCTCAGAAATCATAAGAGGGCTGACAATTGTTTTAGGTGATGAAGCAAGCTGCTATAATGTGGGATAGGTGAGGGGTCAAAGCTAGATATGCAGTGGCATTATTGTTATTTACCTGTCATCTTCTCAATGGTTCCAATAATGACCCTAGTGCTGCTGGCTTTCCTAGAGTTCCATTTTGTTTCAAGCCACAGTCTTTGCCCTGCTGTCAAGACCTTTTTATCCAATTTACTTAATATTAAATGTCTTTATTTGTTTGATGAGTATGCCCTTGTTGCTCAGTATCCATCAGGCAATGTTCCAGGTGCTCTCTCACCCTAGCATCCTAAAGTTCAGAAATTCCTAGCATTATTGTTCCGTTTCGTTCCAACTGGTGTGACTCCTTGATAATGTAATGAAAAACAAACTAGGAAGCAAAGGGTTCATTAGGTTTACAATTCCAGGTTATAGTCATTGTTATATGGAAATCAAGTCAGGAATACAACATATCACATCCACAATCAAGAGCAGATATGTGGATCCTTATTTACTTGTGCGTTCTGGGCTAGCTTTACTTCCATTTATATTGATTCTGTCTAGGGAATAGTGATACTTAAAATGGTCTGGATTTTTCCATATCAGAAATCAAGAAATGCTCCCACAGATATGCCCATAGACTATTGTGACCTATTAGTCATTTAAAACCTTTTAGCAGGTAATCTGTGCTATGTCAGGTTGAAGGTTGAAATTCATCAGCATAGTCTTTGTATGGCTTTCCCTCTCAAGTGCAAAGAGCTAACCTTCTTGTTCTCATAGACCCTCCCCTGGCAATCCAGAGGTAAGGTTAATTTGGTCTTAACATCTGTCACCCCATTGATTATCCTGACTGAACCTGACTAATCTTGGTGGCTAATCAAGATGTCCCGTCCTCCCTATCTCCTCTATACATGTCTCTTCTGAGTGGTGTACTGGTTAGGACAGGATGGCTTTCCCTCATAAGGAAGACAGTTATTTAGGGAAGAATATGTGAATACCTGCACTCCTCCCAAACATCCTGAATTCTCTTGAAATAATGACTTGTTTCCATCTGAAGAGGCACTTAGACGTCTGGGGAAGGATCCCCAATAATTTGAGATCAATTGGTTCATTGCTATAGTCTCTTGGTTGGCATTCCACATGCTCCCACACCCAGCATCTACTGTTTCAAGCTCAGAGCTTGTAGTTTACCTTCCTTTTTCCTCCTCAGATTCCTGGTTTGAATTCACTCCTCATCATGCTGGATATCCTGCACTTAGGGCTTATGTCCCCATCACAGAGTTTGGAAGCAGATTTGAAAATGGAAAACTGGTTAGACCTGAGCCTGAGCAAGACCTGACTTTCCTGAGAGGTAACTATGGGATCAGATGGAGTTCAGTGGAGATGGGAAGTTGATATTGGGCAAGAATGACCTCCCAGAGATTGTAGCTTTGCCCTACTCCTTCATTGCTAGGGGAAAAAGGGAAGGTGTCTGGGCTTCCAGAGTAACACTTTAAGCATCTTGAAGGAGATGCTGGATACCTGGCTGATTACTAAATGTTCTAGGAGATTCCTTAATCTAAGGTTATAGGTTCTGACAAACAGATTTCGAATGTGGCTGTGGGAGTTACAGCAATGTTATCTCTAAAACAGTAGTCCAGGACTGGCACATCCTAGGATTTCAAGGATTGCTATATATTTATTTATTTACCAAATAATATTTTCTGTTCTTTGAGACTGGGTCTCATGTATTTCACTGTAAACTTGAACTAAAACTATGGGGCTGAGGGTAATCTTGAACTCTTATTTCTTTTGCATCCAAGTTCTAGGATTATAGATGTACATAACCCTGGCCAGTCAGCTCATAATTTTATGATACATTATGAAGATCATCATTGAAGCCTAGTTCTTCATAGATAGAATCAGAGACAAGGCTGGTACTTTTCCCTATCATCTTCCTCTGAAACTGGCACTTTCATCTATCTAGTCAGTGAAGTAGGGTCTTGTAATACTTTTTATATATTTTCAGGTTGGCTATAACTTCTCTGACTACCATTTACAGGATCTGAGCTACCATTGTCTAGAGACTAGAACTGCTAACCCCTTGACTGTTATACACATTTCATGTCTGCCTCTGTCTATTACAGCAACAGGGCTGAAATGTAATAACATAACCCTATTGGTTCACATCAATTAAAAGAAATCTTAGTTTTATTTCTCTTTTGTTTAACAGGTTTATGGGGAAGTGCCCTTGCTGATATTAAAGAAGATAAGGCATTTATTAGGGGTGAGTATTTGAGGGGATTCCAGGGACTGATCTTAGAGATATCTCTTTTGAAGAAATGTCTCTGCACTTTCTTTCTTGTGACAGAGGAGGAATGTACTGCCATTGTCCTGACATGACTGCTTTCTCTTACGCCTCCATGAGGGCACTCAGAATGGCTGCATAGTAGTATGTTGAAGGGAGCCTAAGTTATATGCGACCTCTGTTAACCCGCTTCTCTGTACCTTGGTTGCAAAGTCCACCCCACACTGATGATGACAGCAGTGGTTGTAAAGGTTCAGAGAGTGAATTCCTGTAGACAGCTCAGCATGATGCCTGATCAGTCAAAGCACCAGGAGACCTTAGCAATTATTATCTGTTCTGTTACATAATCCATACAACAATCCCAAGGAGTGGATGGTACTTGAAATCAAAATTTTATTTGTTTTTGTCAGGCATGGTGGTGTATACCTTTTATCCCAGCATTTGGGAGACAAGGAGGAAGTTCTCTATGAGTTTGAGGCCACCTAATTCTGCACAGGGAATTCCAGGATAGCCAGGACTACATAGAAAGACTCTGTCAAAACAAATCAACAAAACAACAAAAACCACAAATAAAACAAAATAAACAAAAACCAACCCCAAAATATCATTTTTTAAATGCATATGGGTGTTTTGTCTGTATGTTTGTCTATATACCACATGTGTGCCTTGTGGTTGCAGGGGCCAGAGGAAAGCATCAGATTTCCTGGAATTGGAGTTAGAGTTGTTTTAAGCTGTCATAGGGCTGCTGGGAATTGAACCTGGGTCATTAGAAAGTGAACCATCTCTCCAGTCTCCAACTTAAGCTTCTTTTTGATAGCAAGTGGGCCATGAGAATGCTGACTTCTTTCCCTGCTCTCACTATTCAATGAACAGTGATGTAGGACTGGATGGCAGTTTGTTCCTGGAGCCACATCATAGCTCTGATTAGTGTGACATATGGTTTGGCAAGCCAAATATTCTTTGAAACAATGTCTCTTGTAATAGAGACAATAGTATCCCCAGCCTCATGTGTTATAGATGAATTTTAAATGACCTAATGTGTGTAAGGATCTTAGAGCAAAGCCTAGACTAGATTAATAATGCCTGACTAATATATAACAGCAGTAATGTAACCATACAGAATGAATTTGCATCTTGGTGACTGAAGACAAAACCCACAGCCAAGGGTGAAATGAGGGAGGCCTCTTCTATTACCAGTATAAACAAGTAGAGTCAGACTTGACTGCAAAGTGATGCCCTTTTCAAAAAATGTGACCACTTATTTAGAGAGGTTGTGAGTATTTATTTGGGAAAGCATTTCAGAAGCGGGCACATTCTAGGCAAGAGTAATTAAAGATGTAGAGCTAGAGTGGTAGCTTAGTGTTTGAAGCATTTGCCATGGAAGCATGAAAACTGGAGTTTGGATCTCCAGATCCATGTAAATATCAGGTGGGCATGACAGCCTTCCTGTAAATCCAACCTAAAATCACAGAGGCATGGGAACCCTTTAAGCAAACTAGGAACAATATAGCCATATTGATTTGCGCTGTATTTTATTGAAGACCCTGCTTCTATGAACAATGTAGAAAGCACCAGAGGATAATTCTTAGGGTAAACAGTAACCCTCCACACACAACATACACACATTGGATGTGTATCTTCTCACACCTATGTCCCCCTAATTTGGCTTACATCAATGACACACATACACACAAATGGCAGAAGGTGAAAAATAAGTAAAATGTTCCTATTGTGTGTACTCAGTTTAAGGTTAAATTTAAGAGGGAACAATGGACATTGGGAATATATTTGGGTACCTAAAACTTGATTAAAGATGGTGGGCAGGAATGCTGTGGATTTCCTTAGCTTTCACAGTAAAAATGGTTGATTTCATCTAGTGCTACAGTGCTGGGCAATTGTTTGATGATATTGTGTGAGCTGACCTGGTGTAGGCCCTGAATAAAACAAAAAAATCTCTTTCTCCAAGGTCCTAGTTACAGCAAAAGCAAAGAACATTCTGAAGGAGAGTTAATACACAAGAATCTCTTGACCTCCCAGGCTGCCTGCCTCAGTGTAGCTGCTGAAAGCAATAATGATTACTCAAAGATAATACTCCTCAGAATTGATTCTTCACATAATACCAACTTATAGCCTAGTCATATTTTTTGTTTTTACAGTGCTCCCCTCAAAATGACATTTATCATGTGTTAGTTAAATGCAAATTCAATGTGTCTAGAATCAGGCCTGTTGGCTCACACTTTAATCTTCACAATCCAGAGGTACAGGTAGGTCAGCCTCTGAAATTGAGGCTAGCCTGGTCTACAGAGAGAGTTCCAGGACAGCCAAAAAATATGTAGAAACCCAGTCTCAAAAAAACAAAACAATACCAAAAAAAAAAGAATGAAAGAAAGGGGGAAAGGGGGAATATTTCTTTGTATCCATTGGCTAGATTTAGAAGTTGGGTCATATTTTATTTTCTTAGTAGGTAAATTAGAGTTGCTCTTCAGAAGAAAGAGACTTGTTTTGTAGTGGTGTGTATTGCCCCAAGTTACCAACGTGGGTTCACTAGAGGCAGAGTTGGGAGGGAAGCATGGAGATAGGTCTTGAGATTCAGTATCAGTAAAGCTCCAGCCTAATGTGGCCAATCTTACAAATGAACAGCCATAGATTAAGAACAGCCATACTTAATACAGGACTTAAGACAGTATATGTCTGTGATCCCAGCAGTTGGGAGGAAGAAGCAGGAGGATCAGGAGTTCAAGGAGATCTTTGTTTATGTAGTGAGTTTGAGACCAGTCCAGTCAATATGAAACACTGTCTTAAATACTTAAGAAGAAAAGTAAAACATCCAACACCATAGCCAGAGTCTGTCTTGTACAGATAAACATTGTGCATTTTCCCCTTCTTACAGACTATTTCAAGGACATGTGGGAAAAACTGAAGAAAAAATATCTGCCTAGGGGAGGTAAGTACACTATTTGTTTTGAACCACTGATGAAGACATGGATAAGAAGTTGCATAAGTCAACCATAGGTATCAAAATGTCACAGTTATGCTTACTGTCACATTCCGGAGTACTGTTTCTGCCTCAACTGCTCAATGTTCTCTCTCTCTCTCTCTCTCTCTCTGTGTGTGTGTGTTTGTGTGATTCATGTATATATTTGCACATGTGTAGAGGCCAGAAGATGATGTCTGGTACCTTCTTCTATCACTCTCTACTTTATGTGAACATGGAGTTTATTACTAGGGTAGACTGACTGTCCAAGAAACCTTCAGGATGTCCCAATGTCCTCCATCATTGGTGGAATTAGAATTGGTGTCATATTAGTGGATATTGGAGATCTGAACTCAGATCCTAGTGTTTGAGTAGAATTAATAAACTCCATGTTCATACAAGGTAAATAAAGTGATAGAAAAGGGTGTCCACACACACACACACACACACACACACACACACACACACACACACAGAGAGAGAGAGAGAGAGAGAGAGAGAGAGAGAGACAGAGAGACAGAGAGACAGAGATCCATAATGTTTCAGAAACCTGTAATGGGGGAGGTTAAGAAACCTATCTTGAGTGTTCCTGTGCCACTTGGAATGAGGGAGGTGGTCTGTCCTGTACATGCTAGTGGCCTGGGAGGACCATGCAGTTTGTAAGGAATTGTTGTTGTGAGCCTTTGCAAGTAAAACATGTAGAAGCTGTGCTGGGTACATACAGCAGTGTCCAGACAGGAGATTTTTGTGGGGGACAGCAATGATGGTAGTGCCACCCTCTTATTGTTGGTATTTTTATTTCTTTTTTTTTTTTTTTTTTTTTTATTAACTTGCTAGTATTTTTATATACATTTGGTTATTCCCTTTCCTGGGGAGGACCATCCCTACCTTATGGGTGTTCCTCCCAAGGAATTGCCGCCCTCCCCCAACAGTCTAGTTCACTGGGGTTCAGTCTTGCAGGACCCAGGGCTTCCCCTTCCACTGGTGCTCTTACTAGGATATTCATTGCTACCTATGAGGTCAGAGTCCAGGGACAGTCCAGATAGTTTTAGGTAGTGGCTTAGTCCCTGGAAGCTCTGGTTGCTTGGCATTGTTGTACATATGGGATCCGAGCCCCTTCCTCTTCCAGTTCTTTTCTCTGATTCCTTCAAATTTTTATTTCTTAACAGGGGCTAAAACAATGATATACTCAAGTGCAGCACAAATGAATGTGGATGAAATGTTCTTGGATTTACTGATGGCTTATGCCATAGATCAGGATGACCCTAGCATCAAGGATAAGCTCTGTGTCATGCAGCAGGCTCTGGGTCCTGAGACAGGTTTGTGCATGAGGACATACTTGCCAACTACTGTGAGGATGTTAATTGGGTGGAGAGCATGAGGAAGTGGGAGTGGGGGTAGGGGTGGGGGGTTAAAACAAACAGGCAAGTGGCCTCCATAGAGTTGTGGCCTTCTTTTCTCCTTCACTGCCCCTTCTACAATTCAATGTGTATGCCACTAAGCCCTGATGCCCTGGTATTTCCCGAGTTTTCATTGGCTTCCCTAGATGATGGAATGTTTTTTTTCTGAGAGGAAATTGCTCTATGATAAATCCACTGCCAGGTCTTCATAAGAGATAGATAGAGTTGGTTAAACAGTGGCTGTCAGCAGGTGGTACAGGTTTGTCCTGAATGGGTAATCACCTTGGTTTCTTGGGGCAGGTGAGTTTGGCAAAGAGATGGCTGAGATGATCCAGAATTGGAATGAGATCTCCCCAGAGAAGAAGGAGCAGTTTCTGGACTATCTGTTGGATTACTTGAAGAAGACACAAGAGCCCATCACAAAGAGCTTGAGCTGTATCAGTAACTGGATTAGGGATAAATGCTAGCACCATCAGATCCCTCCTCTTTTATCCCCACTGGTGTCCATTACACTTTTTTTTAAAAATCCCTGCGACAAAGTACATGGCAGAAGCAAATTAGATTGCTTCATTTTGACTTATGATTTGAGGACATACTATTTCCTATAGCAGAAGGAATGTGAGGAAGCAGAGGGGGTAGGGTGGGGAAGGGAGGCAGGCAGGCAGAGTAGAGAGAATGTCTTCCACACTCAGTTAAAACTGTCACCTTGAAGGTAAGTGCTTCACCATAGGACGTTAGAGCAGTGACAACATGTGCCATCCTATGCTGCTTACTTTGTACCTTTTCATTTCTGCATGTAGGTTTACTCTATGATATTGGAACTTTTGTGAAAAAAACTTTAAATTGCCTTCAGACGTGGCGGTGGGGAACTGTTTACAACTTCCTTTATAAACATGGTGAGAATCTCCACTTTTCTTCGTTCTAATCTCTCATGGGCTGGAGTAGACTGTGGAGAACATGGAGTGATCTCAGCTCATCCCTTTCCTGGAAATGCAGGACGTAGCAGGGTGCTCACTGGACAGAGTGATGGAACTTCTCCATCTTAGTGGTTCACAGTGAGAGACATGAGGTCTTTTCAATATCAACAGAAGGCATGGTAATGTTCTTGACATGTTGGCATTTTCCTCTGACTATGAATAGATGTGTACATTTATCATAGTTTCTCCCTTCATGATCTGACATCCTTCATTCATAAGAATAGACATGAGTCTCTGGACTACTCTAAGGCTGCTTAATAGATTTAACCAACTTCTGTCTTCTTGCATAATGTCCTCTTTCAAGACTATACCAACATTTTGTTATACTATCCCAAACATTTTAAGCTTATCCACCACTCTTTTGTGATAACACTACCTACTATGAACATCTCTGTGAGCCTTGATGCCTTTGTAGTTTAGAAAAATTGAGTTCTTTAGGAAGATGAGTTTCACAATCTCATTAGCTTAGTCAGCTCTATGCATACCTTGAGGAGTTACATCACTCTTTTTTCAGTAGGTATAACAAAATCCTGGGTAGTTTATAAAGAAAAGAGGATTATTCCACTAATAACATTAGAAGATGAAAGTCCAAGATGAGGTGGTCCCATCTGTTTACCCTCTGATTAGAGTGCTAATGGTTGCAACATAATGTGATGGAGCAGACACATGTACAAGAAACCTAGTCATGGATGGATACGGCTAAATGGAAAATACTTTGCTCTTTCCAGAACTAATTCAATGAGCAACAAAAATCCTTTCTAGGGCTGATGCTTTCATCTTCCACCAAGCCCCTTCTCTTAAAGGTTCCTCCATCTCCTACACTTCATACTGCTGACCAAGCTTCAAGTGCATGGGTCTCTGAGGAGCACACTCAAACCATGTCTAGACAGTGGCAGAAGTAAACTCTAGCTGGGCATGGGTCCCTGCTCACCTCTCTGAGACAACAGCTCTGTTTGCAAAAACTACATCCTATACCTACATTCTGGCCTCGATTTGACAAGTTCTTTTCCTGGGTTTAGGTAACATTCCAGATGAGACCATGTGCAGCCGGGAGTTTCTCCATCTGGTGGACGCTGGTCTTGCCATCAACACTCCCTACCCACTTATTCTGACTCCTGTTCGTGAAGCTCACCTCATCCTCTCATTTGACTTCAGTGATGGGGATCCATTTGAGGTAATTGAAAAGAAATCTTTATGTTTTTGAGATGGCCTTGGGCAGAGATGGGGCTGTGCAGGAAGAAACTCAAGGTCTGGCTGTGAAGTGGGTATTGGGCAGTTGTGGACTTGGGCCACTTAGGCATGCATGTATTTCCCCAATATTATGCATGGACACATATAAGTATCATACATTAAAAAATCTAGAAGATTCTTGCAGACTGGCAAGATGACTCAACAGATAAAGGTGCATATTGGTAACCTGAGTTCAATCCTCCAGATTCATGGTGGATCTCATAACTTGTATTTTGATGACACTATGTAAGTGCATTTAATATATATGTCTTTAAAACCCACACTAGCATAATAGTCATTTCTTAAGAAATTTATACAAAAACATAAAAGTATATGTATATTTGATCAATCTCAGATCATCAGGCTTTGTGGCAAATTTCTGTAGCTTCTTAACTGTATTGCTGTTGGGTAAAGATTTATATTTTACATTTATGTTTCTCTTGGCTAACTGCTATAGCTGCATCTGAAGTGTACCCCAGAAACCTGTGTTTTCAGAACTTGGTCCTTTGGTGTAGCGATTGGGGAGTGTTAGAACACTGAGGAGATGCAACTAGTGCAGTGCTCCTCACCCTTCCTAAATGCTGTGACCCTTCAATATAGTTCCTCATGTTATGGTGACCCCTAACCATAACATTCTCATTGCTACTTTATACCTAGAATTTCCTATTATTATGAATTGCAATATAAATATCTGTGTTTTCTGAGAGTTCTAGGTGTCTGTTGTGAAAGGGCCACTCAAACCAAAAGAGTTGTGACCCACAGGTTGAGAACCACTGGTCTGGTCAGAGGTCTCTAGTTCATTGGGCCCATTCTTTCAAAGAACATGATCCTTTCTCTTTCTCCTCCTTGACTTTGTCACTGAGCAGTTTTGCTCTGTTATTCACCCCTACTATGTGGCCGAGAACCTGTAAGCCTGTGATCCCAAACCAACCTTTTACTTTGGAAGCTGATTGTCTTGGGTGTTCCCTACAGCAGTGAAAAGTTGACTGACTTACTTCCATTGTAACAATTAGGCTAGTTAAAAGGAGTTCAGTTGTTTACTTTCCTTTTCTGTTATTCAGTAATGGAAACTGACTTTTGTCTATCACCATTTAATTCTCCCAGTGAGGTAGATGTTAGAGTCTTTCAGAGAGGAAATGAGATTGGCTGGTTCTGATTATCTGACCCATGGCCAAACCTTAGATGAAGTTCTGGGAGTCTTGTGGAAGAGTTTGGGGAAGGATTGAGAGATGTGAAATGATAGATATTCCAGAGGAAGCCCAACACAGTCAACCAAACTGGACCCCTGGGGGTTACCAGAGATTGAACCACCAACCAAAGAGTGAGCATGGATTTCACCTAGACACCCCCCCCGACATATGTACAAGATGTACAGCTTGATCTTCATGTAGGTCTCCCAACAACTGGAGCAGGGACTGTCTGAATGTGTTGTCTGCCTATGGAGCCTGTTCTTGTAACTGGGTCTCCTTGTCTTTTCTCAGTGAGAGACCGTACCTTTAGTCCTTTGTAACTTGATGTGCAGCAGGTTTTGTGTGTGTGTGTGTGTGTGTGTGTGTGTGTGTGTGTGTGTGTGTGTGTGAGTGTGTGTGTGTGAGTGTGTGTGTGTGTAACCTTCTCAGAGGAGGAGGTGAAGACTGAATGGGGAGAGAAAGCAGAAGAAGTGTGAGACGGATTGGGGCTCCTGATATTGGGATGTAAAGAAAATGAAGAAATAAATAAATTTTATAAAAATTAGGAGATTCTCAGGGAGGAAATAAGATTGACTGTTCTGAATATCTGTGGGTGTCCCCTCATCTGAGTACATTCTCTTTCATACAGACCACAAGGTTATTCTAAACCCTTGCAGAAACTGTTCTTTGACCTTCATTGAATGCATGAAGTCTTCTGTACAAACCAAACCCCAAAACAACTATGGACTTTACAGCCTACTCCTGAGGTCTTTGCTGAGATTTCAGTGTTTCTCATGGCCACTTATTTTCCCCCTTCTCAGACCATCAGGGCCACAGCAGACTACTGTCACCAGCATGAAATCCCTTTTCCTGAAGTGAGTGAAGATCAGCTGAAGGAGTGGGCCAAATCCCCGAAGAGCTGCTACATCCTCAGAGGGGAAACAGGACCTGTTGTCATGCACTTTCCTCTCTTCAACAAAGACAACTGTGGAGGTAGATGTGTGAGCAAAATGTGGCAAGGGATCATGGGATTGAACTGGCAGTGCTATATCTTAGGGACACCTGGTCCACATTGCAGTATATCAAGCTCAAGAGAATGAGTAGGAAGCCTCATACTGTCTACCTGTCACCTCAAAAAAGGTGTCATATTTAGATTCTGTTGAGGACATTTCTTCCTGTTTCCTCCTTTTCTTGGAACATTCTTGTACTAGCTGAATGTCTTGTTTCTTCCACCTGGGCGTCCACCTTCATTATTCAGTCCTGGATAAACAATGGTATGTGACTTAGCATATAGCATGGTGATTCTGTTAGTCTGAGCCCTGCTATTTACCACACTAGACTCTCTGTACCTCTCTACCACTCTGCTTTCAGAACAGGATTCCTTAAAAGGGACATAGTATAAAGCTTGTCTTTTTCTTCCTGTAGATAATGTCTCACTATTATCACTCAAGGGAGGTTTGAACTCAGGATCCCATTGCCTCAACTTTCTAAGTGCTGAGATTGTAGCCATGAGTCACATTTGGCTTTACCTGTTTCTACTGCCCCCTTTTTTCTTTTGAGGTTGTTTTTAAAAATTATTGTTAGATATGTGTGTTTGTGTTAGACTGTTTATGAGAGTACAGATGCCTGATGAAGACTGAGGCATTGGATTCCATTGAGTTGGAATTACAGATGGTTATGACATGGGTACTGGGAACTAGAGTTTAGTTCTCTGAAAGAGCAGCATGAGTTGTGCTGAGCCATTTCCCAATATTGTTTTTTTTTTATTGGATATTTTATTTAGTTACATTTCAAATGTTATCTCCTTTCCTGGTTTCTTCTCCCTAACCCTTCTATGCCCTCCCTCCCCCTGTTTCTGTGAGGCTGCTCCCCAACCCACCCACTCACTTCTGCCTCCTGCCCTGGCATTCCCCTACACTGTGGCATCGAGTCTTCACAGAACCAAGGGCCTCTCCTCCCATTGATGTTCCACAAGGTCATCCTCTGCTACATATGTGGCTGGAGCCATGGAGCCCTCCATGTGTACTCTTTGGTTGGTGGTTTAATCTCTGGGAACTCTTGGGTGTCTGGATGGTTGATATATTTTTCTTCCTGTGGGGTACCAAACTCCTTCAGTTCCTTAAGTCCTTTCTTTAACTCCTCCATCGGAATCCCTGTGCTCAGTCTGATGACTAGTTGCAAGCATCTTCATCTGTATCACTAAGGATCTGGCAAAGCCTCTCAGGAGACACCCACATCAGACTCCTGTCAGCAAGCACTTCTTGGCATCAGCAATAGTGACTTGGTTTGGTGGCAGCATATTGGATGGATCCCCAGGTGGGACAGTCTCTGGATGACCTTTTCTTCAATCCTTTTTCTTCTATCAAGACATATTTATTATTCACCTAAATCAGCCATATCTTCAGACAATACAGGTTAATATGGAAAAGGAGACATTCTCTTTTCTTTGTGCAGTTATGAAGATAGATAGTAAGACATAGGCTTCATTGCATAATGCAATGCATAACCTCTTTATTGATGACACCAAGTGGCGTGCCAGCTGGATTGGTCTACAGAAATAGTTTATCAATCCCTGAAATAAATGGACACAGTAGGTGGGTCTCCACACTCTCATGGATTGTTGGCCAATACATACCACATAGAGGCAGTGGGAACAGAGATGTGGAACATGGGGTTCAGAAGCCCTGTTTTTATATGCAGTGAATGACCACACTAGGACCTGCTTGTCAATATGCAGTTTCATTTTACATAAGGTGATTTAAGGATTAAAAAGTTTTGGGGCATTGAGGGTCAGGACATCCATGATGGCTTAGGATATCTGTAATGTCCCATTAGCATGGGGAAACATTTCAGTTACCTCAGGTCCTTGGGTGAAAATGTTTTTTGAGGATAAGGAAATTGGTCCTATACACTAATTGAGACTACACGGCATTCCTCAGGTAGAGGTGAGTATGTGGGGCTTAGAATTCTCCAGAAAAGTTCAGAGAAGGAGAAACCCTGTCAAAGAAAGGACTCTTCTACTTTTCACAGAGCCCAGAGACTATCTGGTCAAGCTTAAAATCAACCTTCATTAGCACAATTTTCCCACAATAATCCTAACTTGCCATATGTTTTTCTTGATGTTGGTTTGTTTCAGATGACATTGAGACTTGGAGAAAAAAATATAAGACAATGAAACTATCTGATTCATACACACCGAGCATGGTGACAGATTTGCTGAGGGTATCTAAGGAGAATGTGCAGAAAAACAAAGACAAAATTGTCAATGAGATGAGGGAAGTCACTGGGTGAGTGTCAGGCTACAGTTGCTCTGATGTCTGAGTTGGATCTTGTTTCAGAGCTAAGTTCTAGTAATCTGCTGTGAGAGTTGTGGGTGTGGTTTGCAACTGAGGTTTTGCCTAGAATTTCCCTTGTGAGGGCCTTGGCCTTTATCTAAGAATAGAGCCACTGCCTAGAATCCTCCATTAAGGCACCGAGAAATTGGTTCAGTGATAGACACCTTTTCCTAGAGGAGGTATGTGTGTGGCTCAGTGGTAGATGCCCTGTCTTGAATCCCCTAGTGAGGTAGTGGTGGTGTAGTTAAATGGTATAATACTTTTTTAGTGTGTATGAGACCCAGGTTTTTCCTTCTTCCAAAACCTAAGCAGTTATGGGAAGTGAGAAACCATTCTTCCCACTTTAGCTTGCATCTCTCTACAGGAGAAGACAGAGAGTAAACAGTGTTGGAGTTGGTAGATTCCTGAAGCAGAAAGCAGAGTAGAGTAGGTTGCTATGGTTGTTGAGGCTGCCCAGAGGGCCAGAGGGCTAAGAAATTTTTTGTAATTAAAGAGTATTCAGTGAATGGCTATCCCATCATGCCCTCACATGACAGTAGTCTTCACTCACTGCTGACCGCAGATATGTCTATTACATGACCTTCAGAGTTGCTCTTCATTCAGGAAACATGGGAACTTCGTAAGGGTGAACAAGTCGGCCTACTTCGGAGACAGAGTACAGGATATCCAACAACACAGACATGACCTTTAAGCATCCTTTGTAAGATTTATTCTTGTCTTGTACTCCAACATTTTGCCCTATGGCACCTTCATGCCACATATGTGATCTGTGGGTGTCCTGTAGAAGCTTCCAGTTCAGAGCCAAGGCTTAGTGTGTAATGGCAGATCAGATGGATGCAGCCAGTTTTAGCCTCCTCAGCTTTCCCTTCACGATGTCACTGCAAGTGTTCTAATAGTAGGTTAAAGTAAGTTTGTAATGATTTTGGTTTTAAAAGTGATTTTTTTATCTCATGTATATGTGTATGTGTGTGTGGGGTGTGTGTATGTGTATAATATGTATTTTACCCGCATATATGCATGTGTACTATTTGTGCTGCAGAGTATGAAGAGTGCCTTAGATCCTGGGGAATTGGAGTTACAGATGATCGTGAGCTGAAATGCATGTGCTGAGAATCGAACCTTGCTCCTCTGAAAATGCAGCAAGTGTTCTTTGCTGCTGAGCAACAACAGTACTTTAAAAAATGTAGTACTTTTAGTTTTTCCTTGATAATTTCCCACCCGAATGAGCTTATCTTCACGGGACCTGCCCCTTCTCTCAGACTATTGTGGTTTCCTTAAAGCTTGAAGTAGGTGCCACTGTTTTGATGGTGACACACTCCTCCCTACTGTGTCCTGCATATCACATGGCAGTGCTGAACAGTTTCTCACAGCTCCCTTGCTCATAGGCAGTGAACTCAGTTTTCTTGTTACCAAGCAGTTAAACTGTGAACTGGGTAAATCAGAGTTACAGAGCACAAGGAAAGAATGCTAACCCTGAAGTCTGTGGCATCATATAAAGAATTCCATATAAAAGGGAACCAGATGTACATAATGTGGAGTTGAATGACTTTGACCTGTAAAACAAGCAGGAAGAAACCTCTTTTTGGTGGCTCAGTGTGAAGCAGAAAACATGGAATGAAATATGATGTGCACTCTGACAGATACATGATATTTGATGTAATAACTAACTCCTTGCTCAAAACTGAGCAGTTGCCTTGGGTCTGAACAGTTGCCTCTACATTTGCCATCATTAGATGAACAAATACTTACACAGTAAGCATAGATAATAGAAATACTACCTAAGCAGTGGGATTACATCTAGGTTTCTTGTGGAAGAAGTAACTTTCTTTGAGCCCACACAGTGGGATGAAGATGGATCTAGATATTCTAGTCTTCTTCAAGAGCCAAGGCTACCTGTGCAGATCAATAGTGACCTGTACCTCCTCTTTTGCAGGCACTACTTGCAGAGAACCACCTCCTGTGCTCTCTCCAAAGTCCACCATTAGCTGTCTCTCTGTGAAGAAGTACTGCAGCTTCCAGGGCACTGTGTGTACTGCTTTACCAGGGCCCAAGTGTCCACCTGGCCTTGATGTTCTCTGTTCCCTTCAACTATGCCACTGATAAAATTGCATTTTCCTTAGCTATTGTAATTGAACCAATGTCCAGAGACCCGCAGTGAGAGTGTTTGTCAACATCATTCAGGACAGTGAGTCACCAGAGCTAAAGGTGGCAAAGTGTTTTGTTCATAAGCCACAGGGGACCCTAATGTTAGAACACAACTCAGTGATCACCAAAGTCATCCATGTGGCTAAAATGAATGTACTGATTGAAACCAAAACATCTTAAATTTGTCTCTCATTATATATCAACTCATTTTATACCCCAAGTCTTAACCAGTTTTGTGCTGTTAATGGAGAGCCCTTAGTATAAATCATGGCCCATCTATTTAGGGCAATAAAAAATCCAAATAACTCTGAGAAGGCATGTTCTGTAAGTGCTTGCTTCTTTACCAACAGATTGATGATGCAATTATTAGTTCTTCACCATCTCCTGCATCCCGAGTCACCTTGATGCATCCTTTATTTTTCTGCTTCCCACCATGCTGTTGTGGCTTGTATTCTCTCTCAAGATCTTCCCTTCAATCTATTTCAGGTAGATACTCACCTTGCCTGTCTTATCTGCTGCCTCAGTGCCTTCTTACTAGCCTACCTTGTTCCTTTCCACCCTTTCATCTGTAACTCAGTGGTCAGTCTTAGAGGATCTTTTCTGATTTGGGTCTCACTTCCACAATCTGCTCACTGTAAGAACACAGTAAAGTTCCCTCATTCGAGTTCCTCACTTCAATCATCTGTGGAATAGGTGTGCATTGGGGCTATGCTCTGGTCCCAAGACCTTAGACCTGCTCTGGTGTAGAGAAAGGTTTCAAGAGGCATTACTTATTTTTCCTCAAGCAAATGCAGCTTTCTTTTTGTTAAAACATTATTTTTTAGATGACTTTCAAGATAAGGATGTTTATCATGGCATTTTATGCACATAGATAATTGATCTTTGTTCATATTTGTTCCCATTACCTCCTTTTGACCTTCCTTCTTTCCCCTGTGGTTCTTCTTCCTCCTTTTAAATAATCTCCTCCTGCTCTCCTTTGTGTGCACAGATTGGTATTTGTGCACAAATATGAATTCAATATTCATCTTTTTCATCTCCCAATGTCCTTCTTGTTCTCCAACTCTTTGGACCTTTTTACCTCCAAGAAATTACCCTTTTTGTAGTTTCATGACAGATACAATACATTAAGGTGGATACGAGAAAGACAGATAAATAGGTAACAAAGAGGTGGTAGATACAATGTAATCAGAGAAGATAGATAATAATAAATTGATCATAGATATAAATGAGAGAAAAAAGATATTATGAATATAGTTAGATACCTGTTACACTTATGAAGGAAACCTGATACTTGGTTTTTGGGGTTGGTTTATTTTGTTTAACATGATGTGATCCAGGTCTATCCATTTTTCTACAGTGTAACTTTACTCTTCTTGATGACTCAATAAAGACTGCAGGGTGTTGAATTGTTTATTTCTGCCTATAATGTTGATGCTACAAACTCTTGTGTTTGCTTATATATGACCTTAAAAGGAAGTGAGGACTTTACAGATATGAACAAATTAAAATGAGAAGATTGGGGGAGGAGTGCTCATCAACTGTTACCATTGTTCTCTATGGAAAAGGACTTGAACATGTAGATAGAAGTGCACACAGGTACTGGGATATGAGACTGTGAAGTGTGAAGTTATAATGATGCACATGAGACAAGGGACACCTAATGATGGTCAGTGAATGTCCATTGTCTTCATACTGACCTCTGAGATAAAGGAATCTGGTTTCAGAATCCTGTATTACACTGGACCACATGTTTTTGTCTCCAGATTCACTGAGGCCATGTTTGACTTTTACAGCTACCAAGTAATAACTGATATGATTAACAGTTTACACGAAGATGTTGCTTACTGAGTGTAAGTGAGGTTGTCAGGTAAATACACTATCAGACAGACATTAGTGTCTTAAATTTACAGAAGATAACCTTGAGACCTTGGCAAGATAAGTGTTTTTTGGAAAAATTAACACTAAATAACATAATACCCATTTTGTGGACAATGATCTTGAAAGCCTGGCAAGTTAAGTAATTGGTTTTTTGTTTGTTTGTTTGCTTGCTTGCTTGATTTTTTGGCAGAAATTGTCTATAGGCAATGGCCCATGACCCTGATAATTTGAGTATCCATTTCTTCCTCCTGAGAAATTAACAAAGACTAACATAAGATATTACAACCTATCTATGTTGGTGCTGTGTGTTTGACTAAGGAATAGAGAAAGAAGATAAAACTGGAGAGGAAGTGAACATGAGAGGTTGGAGGAGTGGGATGAGAGGCAAGCTTAGTTTCCTTGGGTAGGCTCCCCATTTACCATTTGAACATCACAGTTACTTGCCGATTGTCAAGGTGAAGGATCTGAGCTCAAAAACTGTTTTTCAAATAACTGTGACAGAACTCTTGACAGAATCAACTTGTTGAGAAGAATAAACCCATCATGGTAGGGAAGACTTGGTGCTGGGACCCCATCATAGGGGGCTGGAATTGACTGTGCAGTTTGTTAATTGTCCAATGGACACAGAGCTAGGCTAATAGGGATGCTGGCCCATAATGTGGAAGGCCCACTCTGGTGGTCCTACATCTTCCAGCTAGGTCCTGTTACATAAAATTCCACAGTCTCTTAAAACAGTGGCATCAACTGAGGACCAAATGTTAAAACACATGTGCCTGTGTGATATATTATATGGAAATCATAGCAGGCAGGGGCTTTGTGGTTGATCTCTGGGTCACTGGAGCCAGCAGTTGGTTTCCAGGCTGCTTTTTACCTCATGGTTCTGCTGATTACAGAAAAAAGTTTAGATAAAGAAGGAAGAAAAGAGGAAAAGCTCAGATAGCAAGAATGCTCCCAAGTGAATGGCTGTGAGGAGCAAGTCATTAAGACCAACGGAGAAAGGCTGGAGAGAGAGGGAAGGGAAAGAGAGCATAAGAGAACAAGATGTTGGGGCCATCAAAAGGAGAATGGAGGAGAGGGCAGAAGGGTAACATCAATCTCACAGAGTTAAACTAGAGCTGAGTTTTGAAGTTCACAGCCTGGTGTATGCTCTATGGTAGGCATGTGAGGAGTACTGTGACACCCTCTCTCCTACAGTGTGTTAGACTCCAGTATGTCAGGAGTAAATGTTAAGGCCAGGTAACCCCCACCCCCTTCATTGCTGAGACTAAACAAATGAAAATGTGTAAATGTGGGAAGGGGATGTGTAAAGAGTAAAGAGATAGTGTTTTGGGGAAGAAAACAAGAGAACGGCAAGGAGATAATCAGATCACATTATATGTATGCATGGAATTGTCAAAGAACAAAACTTACTATTATTATCTCATTTACTTTATATCCTCAATTGTAGCTTCTCCCTCTTCTCCTCCCAGTCTCTTTGTTTCACCCCTTTACCACTGCTTCTCTTGTCAGAAAAGGAGAGGCCTCCTATGGATGTAAACCAGCCTTGACTGAAGAGCCAAATGTAGTTTTAAAACCTTTTTATTTTTTGTGAATTTTGTACAATGTGCTTTGACTTTATTTACCCTTGCCTAACTCTTTCCAGATCCATCCACCCTTTCTTATCTCCCTAACTTTGAGTTCTTTTTAATTTTTCCTGACCCATCAATTCCCATTTGTGTTGCCTATATGTTCAAGACTATGTGTTCTTCTATTGGAACATGATGAACCTTTCAGGAATTATTATTATTATTATTAATTTATTAATTTATTTTTACACTCCAGATTTTATTCCCCTCCTGGTCCACCCTCTTCCCTCTCCGCTCCCGGCGACAGTTCTACATCTACTACCTCCTCCCTGTCCCCCCAGGCACCCTCCTGTATCCACAAATATGTCTCCATCACACCCACCCCATTGACCCCACCAGATCTCTAAACTTCCTGGGCCTTCAGTCTCTTGAGGGTTAGGTGCATCTTCTCTGACTGAACCCAGACCCGGGAGTCCTCTGCTATTTATGTGTTGGAGCCCTCATCTCAGCTGGTGTATGCTGCCTGGTTGGTGATCCAGTGTCTGAGAGATCTTGGAGGTTCAGGTTATTTGAGACTGCTGGTCCTCTTACAGGGTCGCCCTCCTCCTCAGCTTCTTTCAGCTTGCCCCTTATTCAACACAGGAGTCGTAGCTTCTGTCCATTGGTTGGTGCACATATCTGCATCTGACTCTTTTAGCTGGTTGGGTCTTTTGGACGCCAGTCATGATAGGTCCCTTTTCGTGAACACCCCATAACCTCAGTAAGGTGTCAAATCTTAGGGCATCCCCTTGAGCTGAAACCCACTTTGGGCCTGTCGCTGGACCTGTTCCTCAGGTTCTTCTCCATTTCCATCTCTGCATTTCTTTCAGACAGGAAGAATTACGGGTCAGAGTTTTGACTAGGATAGCAACCCAATCCCTCACTTGATGCCCTGTCTTTTTGCTGGAGGTGGGTTCAATAAGTTCTCTCTCCCTATTATTGTTTATTTAGGGTCACCCTCCTCCTTTGAGCCCCAAGAGTCTCTCACTTCCCAGGTCTATGGCACATTCTAGAGGGTCCTCACAACCTCCTTCCTCCCAAAGTTGCATGTTCCCATTCTTTATGCTGGACCTCAGGGCTTCATTCCTTTTCTCCCCACCTAATGCCAGATCATGTTCCCCTCTCCTCCCACCCCCATCCCCTTTCCCTTCCCTTTCCCTCTGTCCTTCTCCCGTTGTGGTTGTAACCTATCAGGATTTTTTTTTCTGAGAATTTTATGTTATTACTGTATTTACATCATTTCTACCTCTTCACCTTACTACTCCAATCCTTTCTGTATCTCCTTCTTAAATATGTGACCTCATTAATAATTATTGTCACATATATGCTACACAGAGGCATACTCTAATGAATTTAATGAATGTTGCTTAAATATACATGTGCTGACAACTTACAATTTAATAACCTATTTATTTTATCATTTATTAGTGTCCCACGCGCGACTTCCAAGAAGCACACGGGACATAGAAATTCTTGCTATGAGTGACTTTATTCCTCTCTCATGGTGGAAGCCCCCATGCGCCGGCCAGGCGCACCTATTTATCCCCCGTGTGCGCACCCACACCTGATTGGTTGCTTACTCATGACCTCATCAGGTACGCCCCGGAAATGGGCAAAGACCTGGCACGAAGGCACTCTTGCACATGCGCACAGTTAACTTCCTGAGAAGGGGGCCAGCTGGCGCGGCGAAGGCTGGCCTTCCACGTGGGGCGCAGTGGAAGCCAGCGCCATCTAGTGGTGGCGCATGCTATTGTGGCCCTCTACATCTCACCCTTTTAATTTATAATTTTATAGCAGTCATGATCACCCTATCGCGTGCAATGAGGAAACCTCAGCGATGTGCAGGGGCTGATCAAAGGAAATCACTGAGTCTCTCTCAATCCCAGTGCAAATGGACCCACAGGTCTATGGGGTGCAAGAGCAGAGAACTCAGAATACAAAGAGAATTCCTCTCCTCCCAGTGCAATGGACCTGCAGGTCCCTGGGGTGCAGGAGCAGGGAACTCAGATACAGAGTAAATCCTGAGCAAGATAACCAAATTCCAGGGGAGGCCCTTTGTACAATGGCCACAAGTGCTTGAGTGAATAACGGCCTTGTCACATTACTGTTGAGATCTGAGTTTGCAAACCAACCATGGTATGAATACTGATCCACAGCATAGGGCTGCATCAAACAGAGCCACTCCCGATAAGTAGTGGGCACCTCATTTGGTCCTCCTCAGCTGTTGCCACCAAGGGCCATGGTCAAGCCACTCCTATAATGAAATTTAGAATTCCCAATTGTTAGTAACTACTCCAGAAAGTTCACCCACTGTACTTGTCTAACAATAGATTGGGGGAGGATAACTCCAGACACTGCAGACACAATGTCTGCAGCAGTAATGGCTGCTACAATAGCAGCGAAAGTGTCAAGGTCTTTTCTAGGACAGTTCAGGATCAGTCATTTTTCTCTGGAACAACCAGCAGACAATGGAACCAATTTCTGAGATCTGTATGACCAGGACAGAGTTCTCCAGTCATTGTAGCTTTACACAGGTGGCTTTCTGTGAAGCTACAGTCTGTAAAATGGCAACACCAGTTACCAGTTAAGGCAGCAAGAGTCACCAGGGAAATGAAGGGACAGGGGTAACAGCTGGAATCAGCAAGCAGCAGTGTACAGAGTCTGAGCGTAGGCCACAGTGGGACGGGAACACACGCAGCGGTAACACTGACTGTAGCAACGGCAAAATTTCTGTGATGACAAAAAGTGAAGGGGGGTCTTCCATCTTCTTTTCAGGGCAGAGGAATGACTCTAGGGACCCGAACCACGAGAGCTGAATCTTCATGTAACCAGGATCAGCAAGTCTCAGCAACCACCCAGGCAGCTGGCACACTCTTGTAGCATCCTGTAGAAAAAACACAAACATTCCTTCTTCCCCATATAAAATATCTGGACAGGAACATGTCACTAAGTGGATCTCACTCACCTAGGCAGAAGTATGCCTAGTTGTAGGGTGCCATAAACTTTGGCATCCAAAATTTTAAAATTGAAATAAAAGGAGCATTATTTAGCATACAGGGATAACTCCCCCTTTTTATTTATAAAGATATAGTAAAGATATTATTTATTAAGGTAAGTCCTCGAGGATTAAATTGAGGACACTGAGCGCTTGTATTTATAAATTGACTTGTATACCAAATTATTATCTCCAGCATTATTGTATTGGATATATAAAGAATGAGATTTTTTCACTAATTATTCTTATGTAAGGCTTAATCTGTCTGGTATCTGTCCTCCCTTGTTAAAGAGTCTAGGCAATCCAGTTTGAGTTCTTAAATGTCCTATAAAGGAACAGTATTTAGTGCTCTTAATCACTAAGCCATCTCTCTAGCACCTCAACAAGTTTTAAGCATTAATTAGAAATGCCGAATCCTGTAAACAAGGTCCAGATTTAGCCTTATTTAGAAATCTCTGAGTTGGCAGGGTGAAGCTGGGAGTTGAAAGTAAGCAAATGGAGTCTTCCTCCTTTCGTGAGGGTGTGTTATCAACCCCATTACCATTTTTAAAGAGCTGGGTCTATGGTTTTGTTTAGTTGTCTGAGCCAGAGCACTGAAAGGACAGTGAATTGTCAGACAATTTACACTGAAATTACTCACTGATTTTAAGTAGAAAACCTGTCTCCAATAAAGCATTAAGTAATTGTAAAATTTGAGGGCTAGTAGTATCTAAAAAAAAAGGAAAACCTTTTAATCAATTGTAAAACCACAAGCCACATATTGGCTATCAGTATATGAAATAAAGCTTGATTTTTAACATTTTAAAAACAGCGGCTAAAGCATGGAATTTAATAATCTGTGCTGAAGCAGCAGAAACTCAAGAGAATAAGCAAGTGATCCAATCATACCTGTAGCATTTTCATTAGATGAACCACCTATAAATACTCTAAGCGCATTTTCTATGGGTAGTACGCACAAATATGTAGGGAGTACAAAAGCATGTAAAGAGTAAAATTATCAATTTTGCCTGAAAAATTTGTATAAGTAATAGGCCAAATATCAGTATTTTGTAATAACCAATTAACTGTTGTTTGGAAATAAGATATGTTTTACCAGGTTTCTTATTAAAATACTTCCATGACTCCAGTCCACAACTCTGTACTAGCACAGCTGAAGCTTTATCTCCAATGTGCATAACAAAGACCTAAATCCTCTGGTAAGGTGAGGTACTTAGCCAATTAACATATCTTTAGAAGCTTAACATTAGCTTCAAATATTCTTTTCTGGAGTAGTGTAACAGCTACTCCCCAAATATTAAAGCTCATTTTGTGAGCAAAAGTTTGTAGTAAAAATTTTTATATACACTGAAAGATTTAAGGTTCTAACTTTTTACATTGAAGGAGTAACAAAATTATATAATATAAGGCTATTAGCCACTTTTAATGATATCACTCTATGGGCTCTCTAAAATTATAAGCAAGCTCACAAAATAAAAACTCACAATCGCCAGGATGTAAACAAACTGCATAAAAACAATCCTCTAAATCTATCTTGAAATGGCAGTTGGAGTAAGGAAACTGGCTGTAATGTTCTCATAAGTTCTAAAACCTCATCAATCCTTTGTAAATCCTGTAACAATCTCTATCCAATACAATCTCTACCTGTTTGATTTTTCCTCAATTATAAATAAATTTGAGTTAGTCAATGTAACACTGGCAATCCTTAATCAAATCCTTAAGTTCTCCTTGTAACACCAGACCACCACCACAAGGTCACCTGAGTTCTGAGTACGTGACTAGGCAGCTGTTCTCCGGGCAGTGGAAATTAGCATTAGAATACAGATAACTTCAGGGCAAGCCACAGCTTTAGAAAGCAAAACTTGCTAGGCAGCTGTTTTTGGGGCAGTGGAATTAGCATTAAAATACAGATAACTTCAGGGCAAGCCACACCTTTGGAAAGCAAAACTCAACCCCCAACAAACAATCTAGTCTCCAAGGCACCCGAAGTCTATCTATTATGTTGTAAAGTTTGACTGTCAATTCTACATTTGAACGCACAATGGTGCGGTCTCCAATACCTTTCTAGACAATGTCCTAAATTCTTTTAGAAGCCTGGTTTCTAGCATAAGAATTTCATAAAATATTACCTCAATTTAGACCTGTTTCACTAGGGTGGCCCAATGTCACATGTTGTCTAGAATTACTTCATCCAAATTACAGTTTTAAGCCAACTTTCTGTTACCAATATTATACCTTTTTAACCATATCCAATAACTTGAAAGCCAATAGTCCACAACCAAGACAAGCAGAGCATATTTATACATTTAAAACCAATGAGAAACAAAATTGAAGTGGCTACACATATCTTAATATATGCACCAAACACCATTTTTACCTTTTTAGCTATGATTTTAAGAGATGCACCTTGTCACCTGTTGAGTCAATTAACCAGTCAGGGATTTTTCTAAGAGAAACAGCTATCAACTCTTGTACCAAAGAAGCTGAGAAGCTGTTAGCACCTTTAAGATCAGCCCGTGTAGACGCTTAGCCAGCCTCTAAGCAGCTCCTCCAGCTAATCTAGACACCTGGCTCTAGGCACAGGGCTTCAAAGACCTGATTGAAACTGTTTTTATTCATTTGTTCCTTTTTGAAACGAATTAAAACCAAGTCAAGGTGTGTACGACCGGCAGATAAGGTTTTTACCATTTTTTCTTTTGAACATGAAACATAAAACATTTAAACAATGAGAAACAAAAATCACAGACATAAACTGACAGACATGGAGACATCCTGGTGCACCAGAGACAAACAATAGACAAAGAGGGAAAAAACTAGATGGTGTCCACGGTGACTATCCACTCGGGTGGAGTTGATATGGGCGATGGATTGTCTCAATTCCTGGACTAGTCCACCAACGTGTTGAAACCCAATTCCTGTAAGATACTGAGATATATTATCTGAGTGGCACGACCGACATTTGCCAATGGTATGGAAGTGAAACACAGCCCTGAATAATTTTATTCACAACCCAATTACATAAACTCCATCAGGCTGTGCGTAGGCACTGAGATGTCCTTTTGTTTGATTTTCCTGAATAAATTTTCAGGCGGTCTGCCTCGATCAAATCTGATCAGCATGACTCTGCAAAGCTGTCGTGTCAGCGCACGGACGCCGCGGCATCCCGAGAGCCGGCGCCGGAGCTTAAGTACACCTTTTATAGGCACAAAGACAAAGTTTTTCTCCCAAAATACTGTGTTCCTTTTACCTCCTCCTTTGTTCTCTCCCGGGGCATTCTTTCCCCAACTTCTCACCTCCGAATTGGAGGGGACTGCTACTTGAGATCGATCAGTTTCCTTTTCTTGTTGCAACTTTTCACTACCCTCTGTTTCTGACCGTCTTTTCCGCCCTCGCCCCAACACTCTCCGCTTTGCTGTTTTAACTAGGCAGTTCCCATGCAACCTCTGACGCCTTTTGGCGGTAGCTAGAAACTCAAAGGTCAATAGAAAAAAGCCGAGGGGTTGCCAGAGCAACCCAGCGGCACCTGCCTTGGCGTCCGCAGGGGACTGAGTTGGAGCAGATCAAGGCTAGCCATGGTCTCTCAGAGTCTTACCCCCTCATAGCTTCTGAATTTCTTCCGTGAAATGGAGGCTTCCCGATGGCGCCGACGATGCAATGATGTATTTTTTTTTTCGGTTTCGCATTTCCAAAATGTCCCACGCGACTTCCAAGAAGCACACGGGACATAGAAATTCTTGCTATGAGTGACTTTATTCCTCTCTCATGGTGGAAGCCCCGTGGGCCGGCCAGGCAGGCCTATTTATCCACCGTGCGCGCACCCACACCTGATCGGTTGCTTACTCATGACCTCATCAGGCATGCCCCGGAAATGCGCAAAGACCTTGCACGAAGGCACTCTTGCACATCGCACACAGTTAATCTTCCGATAGGGAGTTGGCTTGCGCGGCAAAGGCTAGCGCCATCTTGACTGACTTGGCCTTCCACGTGGGGCGCAGTGGAAGCCAGCGCCATCTAGTGGTGGCGCATGTTATTGCGGCCCTCTACATATTAGTTTGAGTGTATCTGGTTTGATGTGGAGGTCCTTGATCCACTTGGACTTAAGCTTTGTACTGGGTGATAAGCATGGATCGATCTGCATCCTTCTACATGCTGACCTACAGTTGAACCAGCACCATTTGCTGAAAATGCTATCTTTTTTCCATTGGATGGTTTTGTCTCCTTTGTGAAAAATCAAGTACCCATAGGTGTGTGGGTTCATTTCTGGGTCTTCAATTCTATTGCATTGGTCTATCTGTCTGTCTCTGTACCAATACCATGCAGTTTTTACCACTATTGCTCTGTAATACTGCTTGAGTTCAGGGATAGTGATCCTCCCAGAAGTCCTTTTATTGTTGAAGATAGTTTTAGCAATAGTGGGTTTTTTGTTATTCCAGATGAATTTGGAAATTGTTCTCTCTAACTCTCTGAGGAATTGTATTGGTATTTTGATGGTGATTGCATTGAGTCTGTAGATCGCTTTTGGTAAAATGGCCATTTTTACTATATTAATCCTGCCAATCCATGAGCATGGGAGATCTTTCCATCTTCTGAGGTCTTCTTCAATTTCTTTCTTCAGAGGCTTGAAGTTCTTATTGTGCAGATCTTTTACTTTCTTGGTTAAAGTCACACCGAGGTATTTTATATTACTTGGGACTATTATGAAGGGTGTTGTTTCCCTAATTTCTTTCTCGTCTTGTTTCTCTTTTGTGTAGAGGAAGGCTACTGATTTATTTGAGTTAATTTTATACCCAGTCACTTTGCTGAAGTTGTTTATCAGCTTTAGTAGTTCTCTGGTGGAACTTTTGGGATCACTTAAATATACTATCATATCATCTGCAAATAGTGATATTTTGACTTCTTCTTTTCCAATCTGTATCTCCTTGATCTCCTTTTGTTGTCTGATTGCTCTGGCTAGAACTTCATGAACTCTATTGAATAAGTAGGGAAAGAGTGGTCAGCCTTGTCTAGTTCCTGATTTTAGTGGGATTGCTTCAAGTTTCTCTCCATTGAGTTTAATGTCAGCTACTGGTTTGCTGTATATGGCTTTTACATATATGGCTCTTGAATTCCTATTCTTTCCAGGACTTTTTTTCCCCATAATTTCTTTCTCAGTCTGTTTGAGTAGAGGAAGGCTACTGATTTGGTTGAGTTAATTTTATATCCAACCACTTTGTTTCCTAGGGACTCCACCCAATCCCCATCACCAGCAGCTGCAGATTTCTATTCATTTTCCTGGCCCTCTGGGCCTCTCTCCATTATCTCCCCATACCTCATCCCTCCATCCCCACATTCCCCTTTCCCTATCATCTCCTACCAAGTTTCTTCCCTCACTCTTTCCCCTATGACTATTTTATTCCCTCTTCTAAGTGTCATTCAAGAATCCTTGATTGAACCTTCCATCTTGTTTAACTTATATGGGTGTGTGGGATATATCCTGGGTGTCCTTACTTTTTTGGTAATATCCACTTATCATTGAGTATGCACCATACATGTCATTTTGGTTCTGGGTTTCTTCACTCAGGATATTTTCTAGCTCCATACATTTTCCTGCAAAATTGTTGATGTCCTAGTTTTTAATAGCTGAATATTATTCTATTGTGTAAATGAGCTATATTTTCTGTATTCATTTTTCAGTTGAATAACTTTTTTCCTCAGTTTCTGGCTATTATTGTTAAAACAGCTATCATTATTTTTTGTTTTTTCCATATGAAGCTGAGAATCATTCTTTCTTTTTTTGTCACAAATATTTTATTTATTTAATTTTTCTTTTTTATTGGATATATTTCTTTGTTAACATTTCAAATATTATTCCCTTTCCAGGATTTCTGTCCGTTAGCCACCTATCTCTCCCCCTCCCCTGTAAGGGTGTTTCCCTTATCCTCTCCCCACCGTACCCCTCCCCGACATTCCCCTGCATGGGGGGTAAAACCTTTGCAGCACCAATGGCCTTCCTTTCCACTGGTGCCCTAACAAGGCTAATCTCTGCTACCAATGCTGTTGGAGCCCTGGGTCAGTCCATGTATAGTCTTGGGGTAGTGCTTTAGTCCCTGGAAGCTCTGGTTGGTTAGCATTGTTGTTCTTATGAGCACCTGGAAGCTCTGGTTGGTTAGCATTGTTGTTCTTATGAGGTTGCAAGCCCCTTCAGCTCTTTTAATCCTTCCTTTAATTCCCCCAAAAGGGGTCCCATTCTCAGTTCAGTAGTTTGCTGCTAGCATTTACCTCTGTATTTGACATGCTCTGGATATGTCTCTCAGGAGAGATCTATATCCAGTCCCTTTCATCATGCACTTTTTTTTTCATAGTTCTTTCATTGTCTGTAAAAATTATGTTGGAATTTCAATATGGATTGCATTGAATCTATAGATGGCTTTTGGTTAAATGGCCATTTTCACTATTTTAATCCTACTGATCTATGATCATGGGACACATTCCCATCTGATATTTTCTTCAATTTCTTTCATTGTCAACTTAAGGTTTATGCCATACAGATATTTTTGCTTGCTTTGTTAGAATTACACTAAGATATGTTATATTAATTTTGGCTTTGTGAAAGGTATTATTTCTATGATTTCCTTCTCTGCCCATTTATCAATTGTATAAAGAAGGGCTATTTATTTCTGAGTTAATTTTGTATCCAATCACTTTGTTGAAGATGTTTATCAGCTAGAGAAGTTTTGGTAGAATTTTATGGATTCTTTATGTATACTATCATATCATTTGCAAATAGTGATACCTTGACTTCTTCCCTTCCAGTAGTATGCCCTTGATCTTTCTTTGCTGTCTTACTGCTCCAGAACTTCTAGCTAGAATTTCAAGTACTACATTGAAAAGATAGGGAGAGTGTGGGAAGTAGTGTCCTGTCCCTGATTTTAGTGGGATTGCTTCAAGTTTCTTGTCATTTAATGTTGTCTATGGGCATGCTGCATATTGCTTAAATTGCCTATGTTGAGGTATGTGCGTTGAATCCCTGATTTGTCTGAAATTTTTAACATGAAGGGGTGTTTTACTTTGTCAAAGGTTTTTCAGCATCTAATGAGATAATCGTTTGATTTGTTTCATGTAGTTTGTTTGTATAGTGGATTTTTTTATATTGAAATATCCCTACATACCTGGCATGGCTGTGGTGAATGTTTTTGATGTGTTCTTGGCTTCTGTTTGTGAGAATTTTATTTAATATTTTTGTATTGATGTTCATAAGCAAAGATTGTTCTGAAGTTCTTTTTGTTGAGTCATTGTTTAGTTTAGGTTTCAGAATAACTGTGACCTCATAGAACGAATTAAGTAGTGCTCCTTCTGTCTCTATTTTATAGAATTGTTTGAGGAGTATTGGTATTAGCTTTTCTTTGAAATTCTGGTAGAATTCTTCATTAAAACAATCTGGCCCTGGGCTTTTTTTTTTTTTTTTTTTGTTGGGAGACTTTTAATAACTGTTTCTATTTCCTTATATGTTCTGGGAATGCTTAGATTGTTTACCTGACCTTTACTATTTGACTTTGGTATGTGATATCTGTCTAGAAGCTCATCATTTTCTTTGAGATTTTCTAGTTTTGTAGTGTATAGGCTTTTGAAGTAAGATCTAATCATTTTCTTTTTAAAATTTTCTCAGTTTCTGTCATTATGTCTCTCTTTCCATTTCTAATTTTGTTTATTGGATACTGTCTCCTTTATGTAGTTTGGCTATAGATTCATCTATCTTGTTAATTTTTCTCAAAGAATCAGCTCTTGTTTTTGTTGATTGTTTGTATTGTTCTCTTTATTTCTAATTGACTGATTTCAGCCCTGAATTTGACTATTTCCTGTAAGCTTTTCCTTTTAGGAATATTTGTTTCTTTTTGTTCTAGAGATTTCAGGTATGCTATTAAATTTCTAGTATGTGATCTCTCCATTTACTTTATAAAGGCACTGAGTGCTGTGACCTTTCCTCTTAGCACTACTTTCATTGTGTCCCATAAGTTTGGGTATGCCGTGCCTTCATTTTCATTGAATTCTAGAAAGTCTTTCATTTCTTTATATCTTCTCTGATCAAGTTATCATTTAGTAGAGAATTGTTCACTTTCCTTGAGTATGTGGGCTTTCTGTTGTTTCTGTTGTTATTATAGTTCAGCCTTAATCTGTGGTGATTTGATAGAATGCATAGGGTTATTTCAATCTTATTGAATCTCTTCAGGCTTGCTTTGTGTCTGGTTATATGGCCAGTTTTGAAGATGGTTCTGTGAGATGCTGAGAAGAAGGTATATCCTTTTTTGGGGGGGGGGTTAGTGTGTGAAAGGTTCTGTAGATATCTGTTAAGTCCATTTGGTTTCTAACATCTGTTTGTTTCATTTCTTTTCCCTGTTTAGTTTCTATTTTGATGACCTGTCCATTGGTGAGAGTGGGGTGTTGAAATCTCCCACTATTATTGCATGGTGTTTAATGTGTTATTTGAACTTTAATAAAGTTTCTTTTATGAATGTTGGTGTCTCCTTCCTCTCCCAGCTCCACCTGCCTTATAGGAAGTCTGCTCTAACCCAAGTTACTCAGGTAAGACTGGCCTGCCCCAATCCCTCTTGTCTGCTGGGACCTACGCATGCCAAGTAGCCTTAGGCTCTGCCTCACCCTACTGGAATTCCATCCTCCTTTCCTCCACACCTATACCTGCAGTCTCATATTAGAGCATAGTGCTCCACCCCACAGCTCTGCCTGACTCCCAGGAGGCCTGCTCCAACCTGCAGCACTCAGAACAGTTAATACTAGACAGAAACAGAAGATAAAAGGCAAGCTCGATCAACAGGAGCCAGTGCAATAGGGCACCATCAAAATCCATGTCTCCTATTCCAGCAAGCTTTGGATTTCCTAACACATCTGAGGAGTAGGACTGTGACTTTAAATTCCATCTCATGAAGATGATAGAGGCTTTTAAAGAGGACACAAATAATTTCCCCAAAGAAATAAAGTAAAACACAATCAAAGAGGTAGAAGACCTTAAAGAGGAAACAAAATGCTTAAAGAAACACAGGGAAATACCATAAAACAGGCAAAGGAAGTGAAGAAAATGGTCCAAGATATAAAACTGGAAATAGAAAGAATAAAGAAAACACAAATGGAGGCAACCCTGGAGATGGAAAACCTAGAAAAGAGATCAGGAGCTACATACATAAGCATCACTAACAGAATACAGGAGATGAAAAAGAATCTCAGCTTTAGAAAAACAACACTGAAGAAATTGATACATCAGTTAAAGAAAATGCTCAATGTAAAGAGTCCCTAACTCAAAACATCCAGGAAATTTGAGATATCAAGGAAATAGGAAAGAAGAGGTTGAAGATTCCCAGTTCAAAGGGGAGGAAAACATCTTTAACAGAACCATAGAAGACAATTTCCCTAAGCTATAAATCTACAAGCTTCAGAACAGCAACTAGATTGGACTAGAAAAGAAAATCCTTCTGCCACATAATAATCAAAGCACTAAATGTACAGAATAATATTAAAAGCTTCAAGAGAAAAAGCTAAGCAATACATAAAGGCAGACATATCAGAATTATACCTAATGAGAATTACGTTTTCAGACCTATGAGAATTATATTTTCAACAAAGACTCTGAGACAGAAGATCCTGGACAGATGTCTTACAGACTGTATGTGACCAGAGATGTCAGCCTAACTATGATACCCAACAAAACTCTCAATCACTATAGATGTAGAAAAAGATATTCCATGTCAAAACAAAATTTAAACAATATGTTTCTACTAATCTAGCCCTACAGAGGATACTAGAAGGAAAAATACCTCCAACACAAGGGGGGGGCAACTATACCCAAGAAAATACAAGAAATTAGCCATCTTACAGCAAAACCAAAAAAAGAATCACATAAACACATCAAAATACCCATTATCTAACAATCATTGGTCATTAATATCTCACAATATCAGTGGCTCAACTCATCAATAGAGATACAGGCTAACAGATTGGATATATAAACAGGCCCATCATTCTGCTATATACAAGAAACATACCTTGGCAACAAAGATAGACACTCCTCAGAATAAAGGGCTAGAAAAAGGTTTTCCAAACAGAGACCCGTGAAACAAGCTGGAATATCCATTCTTATATCTAATCAACCAAAACTTACCAAAGATATGGGGAAGGAAAAGTCAGGCATCAAAGTTTTTTTTTTTTTTTTTTTTTCTGAGATGGTGTTGTAGTCTAAGCACTATAAGTCTTGCATGGTTCCAGAAGATACCTTATTCAGGTTCTTTACCCTCCATTACTAGGAAGCCTCGCTAGTGTGACCCTAATAGATTCTTCGAATTTTTCACTGCACTAGGTGTCCAAATTGCTCTCCCAAATGCCCCTCCATTCCTGTTGTTCTCATACTCTCAGTCTTCACCTGCTCCCCCAAATCTATTCTATTTTCCCTTCCCAGGAAACCCCTGTGAACTTCCTAGAGCCTTTCTTGTTATTTAACCATTTCTTGGTCTGGTTATTCCTGATAGTTATTATCCACTTATAACTGAGTACATACTATGTCTTTCTGGGTCTGGGTTACCTTACTCGACTGATTTTTTCCTAGTTCCATCAATGTGTTTGCAAATATCATGAATTCACTGTTTTGTTTTTTTTTTTTTTTGTAGTTGAATTTTGTTTCTATTTTTTTGTTGTTGTTGTTGTTGTTTAACTGCTGGCTAAAATTCTATCGTGTAAATGCTCCTCATTTTCTTTTTCTATTGTTTGATAGAGGGACATCTAGGTTGTTTTCAGTTCCTGGGCTATTATCAGCAAGTTCTCTCTCTCTCTCTCTCTCTCTCTCTCTCTCTCTCTCTCTCTCTGTCTCTCTGTCTCTCTTAATTGATCTTGCACCTTTTCAATTACAGACAAAGCTACACAAGCTTTTGAAATAATAGTCTGGAGAATGAAAGGTAGGTAGATATAATAGATAGAAGAAATATAAAACTTTTTAAAATTTTATTTTTATGGATATTTTCTGTATTTACATTTCAAATGTTATCCTCTTTACCCTCTCTCCCATACCCCCTTTTTCTCCCCCTGCTTCTATGAGTATGCTCCCACTCCCACCCACCCACTCCACCTTCAATACCCTGGCATTACCCTGCACTGGGGAAATGAACTTTCACAGGACAAAGGCTTTTTATCCTATTGATGCTGGACAATGCCATCCTCTGCTAAATATGTGGCTGGAGCCATGGGTCCCTCCACATGTGTTCATTGGTTGGTGGTTTAGTCCCTGGGAGCTCTAGTGGGGTCTGGTTTGTTGATATTGTTGATCTTCCTATGGTGTTGCAAACCTCTTTAGCTCCTTCAATTTTTTTCTCTAATTCTTCTATTGGGGTCCCAGTGCTCAGTCTGATGGTTAGCTGCAAGCATCCTCATCTGTATCAGTAGGTCTCTGGCATAGCCTCTCAGGAGATATCCATATCTGGCTCCTGTCAGCAAGCACTTCTTAGCATCAGCAATAGTTGATTGGGTTTGGTGGTTGCATATGGGATGTGTCCCCAGGTGGGGCAGTGTCTGGATAACCTTTCTAAAGTCCCTGCTCTACTCTTTGTCCCTGTGTTTCCTCCCGTGAATATTTTGTTGTTCCTTTTAAGAAGGAATGAAACATCCACATTTTGGTCTTCCTTCTTCTTAGGCTTCATATGATCTATGAATTTTTTCTTGGATACTCCAAGCTTTTGGGCTAATATCCATTTATCAGTGAGGGCATACCATGTGTGTTCTTTTGTGACTGGGTTACATCACTCAGGATGGTATTTTTTTTTTATTTTTTTTAATTGGATTTTTTATTTATATTTCAAATGTTATCCCGTAACCCATTACCCCCTCCCTTCTTCTATGAGGGTGTTCCCCCCACCCATCCCTTCCTACCTCCCTGCCCTGACAGTCCCGCACACTGGGAGATCGAGCCTTGGCAGGAACAAGGGATTCCCACTTATTGGTGCCCAACAAGGCCATCCTCTGCTACACTTGCAACTGGAGCCAAGGGTCTTTCCATGTGTAGTCAGTCTTTGGATAATAGTTTAGTCCCTAGGAGCTCTGATTGGTTGGTATTGTTGTCCTTTGAGAGAACTAAGAGATGTTCCTATGAAAAATGCATTAATCCTTTACTAGGATACCACCCATAATGACTTCCCATTGAGGACCAAGTTCCCAGAACATGAATCCTTGGGGCACATTGAAATCATGCTCAAACCATAGTATCTTCTGAACAATGCTGTATTTATGTAGGGAATCTCCTCACCTCATTTGCTTTGGGAGCTCTGTTTTCCATAACCATGACCCATACCTATCATGTATGACTATTCTCACCACCTCTTGACTCTGATGCTGATAAGACTTCTCACCCTCCTTGCATACCCAACTTTACTCTTCCCCAAGAAGTATTCAGAAGTAACAGAAGGAGGGAAGATGAATGACTGCCATGACCTCCATCCTATGCATATTCATGTATTAGAGTCCAGTGTTATGTAGAAATTTTCTTCCAGAGTGGAGTAGGTCTGTAAGATTCAGGAAAGTATTAAAGTTATGAGACTCAGGAAGCTCATGAAACTTACAAGACCAAGGCAGCTCGGGTAATTACATGATTCACAAAGTTCCTCCTCCAGGTTATATAAGTCTTAAATTTCTAGAAAAGAGGATACTCTTCAGTAGAACTGCCTGCAGGTTGTATAGGGATTTTCCAATATAAAGCATTCCAACCCGTGTTGGAATAGGCTTTTTAGTAAAGGCTCATAATCCATTACTCATATTCCCATAGGCAACCTCACTGAATTAACTGGTTCACTAAGTTAGACTTGAGTTGGCTGCAAGTACCTTATGTAGAATAAACATATATGTATATCTCCTTAGGAGGTCACATAGCATCTGATATCAAGTGGCTCCTTTTTATTTTTATTCATTCTTTGGCAAATTCATACATGTATAAAATGTATGCTGAGCATATCCTCACTCACTTTCCTCTTCCTACTTCTGATGGACACCTCTCAATGCTTCCCATTCCACTTTCATATTCTGTCTCTGTCTCTCTGTCTCTCCCTCCGCCCCCCTCTATTTCTTGCTCTCTCTTTCTCAAAATCCACTGCTAACTAATCTTGTTCAATTGATCTTGTACAAGTGACCATAGTTGCAATGAGTTCCTAAATGCAATGGCCATGCCATGTTCAGAAGACAATATTTCACAGCATGTTCCCCACTGTTTGGTGCTCCCATTCTTTCACCCCCCACTCCTTAATGTTTCCTGAGTCTTGAGGAAGGGCTTGATTGCAATGTCCTATTTAGGACTGGGCACTCAATAGACACTTATACTTAACACTTTGGATGATTATTGTCTCTGCATTGACAGCTGCCTATCATAGAGAGGCTTTTCTAGTCAATGTCAAAAGCTACACTAAATTGTAGGTATAAACATAAATATTTAGAAAACAGTTTGGCAACATACCTATTTAGCAAAACAACAGTGTGTAAATTCCTCCAAGTGCCCATGATCTTCTGGTTTCAAGGGTTTTTGCATCCTGCTTCTTTGGGCACATGACTGATGACTACATTCATCCTTTTCATCTTTCACTCACTAATGGTCAGGCTTAGATGAGTGTTCAAAATGATTGTTGGAACAGCAAATGATTGGTGGCTTCACCCTAATCCCTATTTCAAAATGTATTATCTAATTCCATCCTGGGGATTAAAGAGTTTCAGAGGCCCACACTGGCTCCCCCTCCCATCTCACTCCAGCCATAAGTGGGAGGTAGGAAGTGCTCTGATCCCTCCACTGTCTAAGTAGAGATTTCCCATGAGCTGTCACAGATCTGTCACAGGGACTGAGGGACTGAGGGACTGAGGCCAAGAGAGACATAAAGAGTTTGCAAAGGATTTAGACTATCAAGAAGCTGAGTTGCCTGCTGCAAGGGAGCAGGAAGGAGGGGCCATCTTGACATCAGAGCTTGGTGAACTTTACCTGCCCCAATGCAGTTTCCCATGGGCCCTGCTTGCATCTTCCTGAGAAAAGGCATTGCTGAGAAGCAGCGGGTGAGGTGGGGGTGGCGCAGAGGATCTAGAAAGAATAAGGGGATCTGGGGCACTGGAAAGGAAGGGGTATGTAAATGCTGAGCAACAAAGGGATCAGGTGGAGAAAGCATGGATTGAAGCTCAGGTAGCACTGTGTGGGGCATAGGGATCAAAGATCAGAAGCAGAGGGGTATAGTGGAGTGAGACAAATATAAAAGGGAGATGGTATGGAGCCATTGTTGATAGCATCATTGTTTCACATGGAAATCATGCACTGATGATGGTGATGATAGTAATGGTGATGCTGCTTCTGCTGGTGGTAATGACTGTGCTGCTGCTGCTAGTGGTGATGGGGTTAATGATGACAATAATGATAGTGATCTCAGATAGTTGTGGTGGTGCTGCTGCTTCTGCTTCTGGTGATGGTGATGATGGTGATGATGATGATGATGGTGGTGGTGGTGGTGGTGATTATGGTGATGGTGGTCATGATGCTGATGATAGTATTAACAATAGCTACTACTTCTTAAGTATTTCTGTGTGTCCAGTCCTGTGCTAAAAGGTTTGCTTGCTTGATGGCATTCAGTCCTCAGAACAACACATGAGGTAGGATATAATTTCATTCCTATTTACAAGGGAGTAAAATTGTAAACTGAGGCCATTCAGTCATGAAGTATTTTGTTTTAAACCTGTACAGTTAATGAGTGGCTCTATCTATCTATCTATCTATCTATCTATCTATCTATCTATCTATCATTTATCTATCCTATCTATCTGTTCATTTATTCATTTATTTACTTATTCAGTCATGTTTGATTCTCAGTATCATGTTTTTCTTTAAAATGACCGGAGAGGGTAAGAAATGAAAAGAGAGGTAAGAGGAGTAAGGGAAGGAGATAGAAGGAAAGAAGAGGAAGGGACACAGGTCAGGGTAAGGGAAGGCAGGGAAGGGAAGACAAAAAAGAAAGCAAAAATAGTGGATGGAGGGATAGGGAATAGCGATGAGGGGAGCTAAGTGACTGCATCGGAAGGAAAGAAGAAAGAATGTCCAAAGTGAGGTCTCCAAGAGTAAGGTTGGTAAGAAATAAAATTACCAGGATCTAGGCCTGCTAATCAAGCTTGGGTATACCCATGATTAGGGAACAATGACCAGAAGTTTCCAGATGTAAGGATGACACTGAATATTCTAAGAAAACCCCTCTGAGTACTGGTTTCATACAAGGGGAAGCTCACCCCAGGTATGAGGATGGAGATACTGGAGTCAGTGGGATGTAGCAGAAAAAAAAATTGGGCATAGGAGTTAGGAGTCCTACATCCTAGTCTTAGTCTTGTGTCTGAACCTTTGAGTGACTTCAAAATAGTATGCATGTCATAAAAGCAGAAGAGGGTATTATTTTGGGGAATAAATTGGACTGGGGAACATGGAACATGTGCTAGATGTGGTGGTGCTGAAATCAGCAAAGAAAAATGATATAGGTGTATGGCAACATCATGATGTAAAACTGTTTTTTGATGATAACATGTCAGGAGCCATAACAGGACAAGCTAAGAACTAGCAGGTGATCATCCTGAGATGGCCAGCGTCGGATTATTATATAATCTGTGACTGGTTCACCCTTATTAAACAAGGCTATAAGGGATTCATTTTGGGAAAGATTCCTGCTATTAAAAGGCTTTTCCTGTTATTATTAAGCACACAGAACAACCATTAAGTAACAGCACATCCCCTTTGGAGCAGATCTCTGCAGATCTACAAAGATGTACTGTCTCGTAGTGATGCTATATAGACAAATAGATGACTTTTTTAGTCTTAATGATGATCCTATAAGAATTCCTAAAATTATATCAATGATTATTAAATTCTTTTATAGTGGGACTGCTATTAAGTCTCTTTCTGATAGTTAAAACTGCAGTGAGAACTCTGCCAATCTCCCAGGTGTCACCAATTAATTGCTCTTAGATAGCAACCAGAATTTCTCCTACTCAGAACACATTCCAAGAAGTTGTAAAACAATTATCAAGAGCCATAAATAGAGAACAAACGATTTATTACAGTTTCAAGGACAGAGGATAAGATATTGACCGGGTTTATCTATACATAACTTCACTAACAACTATGGTTTTTGACCTTCAATGAACCTGTAGAGTTGACACTGGTGATGAATGTTTAGCCAGATAATTCCTCCTGATGGATATTCATGTAAACATTATCAGTTGTAAACTTCTATTTCCATTTATGCTTTGATCTTTCATATGAACTTGTGATGAACTTTATAACATGTGATTATGTATTCTGAAAGATGTTTAAGTGCAGAGGACAAAGAGAAGAGATACAGAAGGACTGACACAGAAGGACTGAGAGAGAAGGACTGAACTGGAAGGACAGAGCTGGAGAGGGACTGAGCTGAAAAGTCAGGTTTGAGCTAAGGAGAACTGAGCTAAGTAGAACTGAGCTAAAAAGATCTGGGCTGAGAAGAAATGTAGAGAGGAATAACTTAGAGACTATAGGTAACATAAAAGAGTAATGTGCAGAATGCAAAGGAAAAGAGGAAAAAAGAAGAAACCAGAGAGAACAGAAGGCACAGGCAGGTTTCTCCTTACCATGGGACAGAACAGGTCATTTTTAATAGCAACACAGGCTTAGTCTTATTAAAAGGAACAAGCCTTTTCTCTTACAAACTTGGGTTTAATTCACTTAGCATTAAAAGGGTAGAAGTGATTTCTTTCTCTATGTAATAAAGATTGGAGCTCATCTTTCATCCAGAATGAATGAGTTCTTTCTGCACCAATGCTTGGTCTTTTGCTCCATATGCATATGTAAATATGGATGTCTGTGTAAGTATGTAATTGTGAGAATGTATGCATGTGTGTGTGTGTAAGAATGTAATTGTGAGAATGCATGTAAGCTGGGCCCAGCTGAATTTGAGCAGAAATGTATCAATGCACACTAATTGAATCCGTGTGTGTAATTATATATGTTTATGCATATTTGTCTATGTACAAGTTTTTCCTTCTGCAAGTGCTATTCACTTCTCTTGGTTCAATAGAAGTTTATTGCTCCAAACTTCCCCCTAGCCTGACAGGGAAGAAGCATAGGGACAAAAGGGAAAAGGCTTCAGCAATTAATCCTCTGCTTGATGTCCAACTGTTTTAGAATGAGGTGCTAAATGCCAGAGACTGCAGTTTCTGGCTTCAGAGGAACACTGAAGGTAGGTCAGTTACAGTAGCAGAGGATAGTGACTTAGACATAGATAAGTAAATCAGCTACAGTAACATAGTAACTTAGACATAGATAAGTAAACTTATTATTGTACAGCAACCCTAAGTATCTTGTAAGACAAAGTCTTACCCCCATATCTCGTAAGACAAAGTCTTACCCTCCGCGTACGCTCTTCCCCCTCCACTGCCTCAAGAAGAACCAATAGGAGAAAGAAGACCAATGTCAGGGCTGGCCCCCGGCAATAACACAAATTAATTTTTAAAAGGATGAAGTTTCTGAGCATGTACCTTAGCTGGTAGAGTTTATTTAGCACATATGAGACCCTAGATTCAACCCCCAGTACCATACTAAGTGGGTGTCTCTATAATTCTAGTGACTGGCAGGTGGAGGCAGGAGGATAGAAGTCCTTTTTAGCTACTAGCCTGGCTACATGAGACTGTCAATAAATAAATTAATTAATTAATAAATAAAGGACAATGAATGGATCAGCAGGTAAAGTGACCTGTTGCTAAGTCTGATGACCTGAGTTCTATCTCCAAGATTGTGGAAGGAGAGAACCAACTACCTCAAATTGTCCACTGATCTCTCACAAGTACTTGGCAAGTGCTTGCATTTCAAAACAAACAAACAAACAAACAAACAAACAAATAAAAGAACAATAGAAGTAATTGAGTTATCTCTCCCTTGGAGGGGGATATTCTATTTATGAGCCCTGTAACCTTTGGTAGTCTTATTAAATCTTTCTGTTCTTTAGTTTCTCATGCATAAGGTAAGAATATTTGAATCTACCTCAGTGACGTGATTCTGAGGAGAAAGTATAATGAAAGGACTCACACAGACATCCCTATGTACACAGTAGTTGAGACATATTGCACTTTCTTTATCTGGGGAAGAAGTTTTGATCCCAGGATATTTAGGACAGAAAGTTGAGATTAAGATGCAAGGATGGGAGACAAGAAATGAGAGGGGATGAAAGAAAAGGTTCATTAAAGAAGAGCTGGGGATGACAGTTTTATTGGAGGGAGGAAGATGCAAGTTAGAGGAAGACAATGAAGGAATAGAAAGCTTGATGGAACAAGGGGCTTGTTTGGGGAGGTGGGGATTGGATGCCTGACTCTTTTAATCTCCTCTCCTATATTCTTTTCAGGAGAGACCACTGGGACAGGATGAGATTGATGGTAATTCCTTATTCAGATGCCCTTCCATGTAGCCACTCATTACTGCCCTCCCCTCTTGCATTTCTGTGTAAATTACCCCATGTGAAGATTCCTTTTCTCCTGTGTCCCTAATGAAATATAATCTGCACAGCTCATTCTGAGTCATTTTAGGTTCTGCTCCTTGAGTGTTGACAGGTGTCTGTCTCATTTGCATAAGTCACAGAGACTCAGAAATGATGCAAGGTTTAGAATGATTTAAAAAGTTGCCTGTTTTTGGTTGTTTTTGAGATCCCTTGCAAATTCACTGAAGAATCTGAGGACTTCAGTGCTCTTAGGGTCATTTTCTTACTAGGACATTTTTTTATATTCCTGCTTTTTAAATAAATGAACTATTTACTTCATTAAATGTATTCTTTGTAGAATCTCTAGCTATGTGTCTCATTGATAGTTTCAAAAGATACCAGTTTTCCCCAATGACTATTTCTGGTTGTTCTAACTCTCTTCTCTCTTAACTTTTAGAGCTCCGGGAAGCATTTCTTGAATTTGACAAGGACCGAGATGGGTTCATTTCTTACAAGGATTTGGGCAATCTCATGAGAACAATGGGTTACATGCCTACAGAGATGGAGTTGACTGAGTTGGGCCAGCAAATCCGAATGAACCGTGAGAACAAGGGGCAGGAGGCATGCCTGGAGTCAGGGGCAGGGCAGAAAGATATTTAGCACATTAAATAAGAAGATGGTTAAGGGGAAGAGCCACCTGCTAGAAAGCAGGTCAGACTGTGCTTAGAAAGGCTGCATTTGAAGTTAGAAAAAGATGGCTCTAGATACTAATTGCATCTTTTATTATTAAAAATGTTAAAGATTAAAAAATCATGTGTATGAATGTTTTGCCTGCATGTATGTCTGTGTACCAAGTATGTGCCTGGCACATTGCAGAAGCCAGAAGAGAGTGTGAGATCCTCTGGAATTGGGGTTATACATACTCATGAGCTGCCACATGAGTTCTGAGAACTAAACCCAGGTCTTCTGCAGGAATAGGCAGCGATATTAAAAGTGGAGCTCTACAACTTTCCACTTTAACATTTTTTTTCTTTTTCTTTATTAACTTGAGTATTTATTTACATTTCGAATGTTATTCCCTTTCCCGGTTTCCGGGCCAACATCTCCCTAACCCCTCTCCCTCCCCTTCTTTATGGGTGTTTCCCTCCCCATCCTCCCCCCATTACGGCCCTCCCCCCAACAATCCCGTTCACTGGGGATTCAGTCTTAGCAGGACCAAGGGCTTCCCCTTCCACTGGTGATCTTATTAGGCTATTCATTGCTACCTATGAGGTTAGAGTCCAGGGTCCAGAGTCCATGTATAGGCTTTGGGTAGTGGCTTAGTCCCTGGAAGCTCTGGTTGCTTGGCATTGTTGTTCATATGGGGTGTCGAGCCCCTTCAAGCTCTTCCAGTCCTTTCTCTGATTCCTTCAACGGGGGTCCCAATTTCAGTTCAGTGGTTTAATGATGGTATTTGCCTATGTATTTGCTGTATTCTGGCAGTGTCTCTCAGGACAGATCTACATCCGGTTCTTGTTGGCCTGCACTTCTTTGCTTCATCCATCTTATCTAATTGGGTGGCTGTATAAGTATGGGCCACATGTGGGGCAGGCTCTGAATGGGTGTTCCTTCTGTCTCTGTTTTAATCTTTGCCTCTCTATTCCCTGCCAAGGGTATTCTTGTTCCCCTTTTAAAGAAGGAGTGAAGCATTCACATTTTCATCATCCATTTTGAGTTTCATGTGTTCTGTGCATCTAGGGTAATTCACCACTTTAACATTTTAAATTGCATTAATTTTGTGTGTTGAGGGAGGATGGGGGTACATGTGAATGTCACAGTATTTGCGTGCTGATCAGAGAACAATTTGAAGGAGTTGGCTTTTTCATTTCACCATGTGGGACCTGGGGCTTCAACTCAATGCCATAAAGTTGGGCAGCAAGTCCTTTTTACTTGCTAAGTCATTTACCTGGCCTATGAGTCCCATTTTCATCATTTCTTCTTTGTGATAATTTTCAAGAGTGGAATACTTCTGAAATATTTCTAGTTTTCAGTTTTCCCATCTAACAAGTAAAGATATAGTTGTGGCTTACTTATTCATGTTGTACAAAGGAGGGGTGCCACTGTGGGAAAGGTTACATCCTCCATGAGTCCTTACTGACTGTAAGTTCTTATCAGTAGATTTTTCTGTAGTGGGCCTTGATGGATGTTGAACATGAACGTGGACTTGGATCCAGTGTCACTCAGTAGCATTGCTCAGGGATGCGTCATTAAATGGAAATCAGCATCAATTCTGTGATTGAAGCCAGAATTAGGTTGGCTCCTGAACATGGATCTAAGTTAACAAGAATTAATTTTATGTCATAGTAGAAGTTAGGTCTCTGTCTGCTGGTTCCATTCATTATCTCTAGGTTTAAGCAAGTGCAACAGAAAATATTAAGAAAAGGAATTGTATCTACATTAAACACATAAGGACTTTATACCTCTGTTTCTTAAATAATACAGCACAGCTATTATTCACAGAGCATCTCAGTGTAATAGATAGTGGATAATATAGAGGTGACTAGGACATATGGGAGACTGCAAGTGCAAGATACACACATTATGCTACTTATGATAGGGACTTGAACATTAACTTGCTTTGATGTGCCATGTATGTCCTGGCACAAGTCTTTGATGGATGCAAAGGGATGACTATCATCATACCTGAAAGAGACTGGTCCACAATTAAATCTGTATTTCTTCTACTGGTCTATAGATGGGGTATGCATAAGCTTTAAACCAAGAAAATATTTTATGAGTATGGTTGGACAGATGATTCAGTGGTTAAGAGTGTCTACTGCTTTTGCAAAGTACCTGAGTTTGGATCCCAGCATTCATGTTGGGCAGCTTAGCAATCCACAACTCCAAATCCAGGAGAATTCGATGCCATTCTCTGGCCTCTGAGGTAACTGCAATTATGTACACATACACATACACACACACACACACACACACACACACAGAGAGAGAGAGAGAGAGAGAGAGAGATATTAAAATGAATAAAAATTAAAGAGATTTTATGAAGGTACCTAGTTTTATGTATATCCCTTTTCTATTAAGTTCATATTAGAGGAACCTGAGAACTTCACTTGGCTGGGTAGAGGTAGAAACTCAAAGGAAATTCTTAGCATGCAGGAGGATGGGAGCTGACCTATTTATGGCTTGAATGGGAAAGTGGAGGTATGGAAACTCAGAGACTGTGGAATTCTTTCTAACCATGCTCCTTTGTCAGTTGGTGGCCGTGTAGATTTTGAAGACTTTGTGGAATTGATGACCCCCAAATTGCTTGCAGAAACAGCAGGGATGATCGGTGTCCAGGAGATGCGAGATGCCTTCAAGGAGGTGAGTTAATAAATCCATAATACCAAGAGTTGGGCAAGGATCTAGTTTTATTAGTCTACAGTATAGACAGTGTCCAACAAAATCAACTAGTTGTGATTAGGTACAAGGAAGGAGAATAACATATTCCAAACATTTAGCAATATATATTTATCTGATTTGACTCTCACATACAATATTAGGAGTAAACACAATTCCTATCATACATATGAAGAAATTGACGCTCAAAGATTACAGATAATATTTAATACCCTATGTTTCCCCAGGTTGGGGCCTCTTGGTTTTGTCATAGGAAGGAATGTGAGAGTTTGATAGTTTTAGATGGGCAGAGCTGTTCTATGGGAGCACAGTCTAGGACAAGAAGCACATTCTAGAGAAGAGGCTATGTGATAGGAAGATGTTTGTGGAAGGAAATCAAGGCCAAGAGGTGGACATAACAAGAAAAAGACAAGGTCTCCAGGAACCGTGGGCATGGCTCAGTTGTAGAATCTCTGCCTAGAATCTCCCAGTGAAGGGCTGGGGGTGTGGCTCGGTGGTACAGGCTCTTCCTAGAATTCTCCAGAGAGAGAGGTTGGGGGTGTGGTTTAGTGGCAGAGCCCCTGCCTAGAATCCTCTAATGAGGGGCTGGGGGTGTGGCTCAATGGCAGAGCATATGCCTTGAATCTTCCAGCAAGGGTCTAGGGTTATGGTTTGGCACTAGGACATTGCTTTAGTGTGTGCGAGGCCTTGGTCCCTCTTTACCTTTCATTTTATATGTATTCTGTTACCCTCCTTTCCCTCTTTCCTCCTCCTTTAAAATATCTTCTTCCCCTCTTATTGTCTACTTTCTAGTTTCATTTTCTATGTATGCATACATATCTATACACAAATTTAAATTTAGATGCCATATATGAGAGAATATCTGGCTTTTGTCTTTCTGAATCTGTATCTTCTATCTTCTTACAAATGTCACGGTTAAATTTTCCTTTATGGCTGAATAAAATCAGAAAGAAATTAAATATTTATGATAATATAATACTCATACTCACATTGGAGAATATTAAAAGGCTGATGACCCAAGTTAAGTCCTTAGGACTCACATAGTGGGTCCTGCAAGTAGTTATCTGTCCTTCACTGTGTATCATGGAATGTATGTGTCCATATGTGTACACACACATAAACAAACCAATAAATGTAGTGATTTGTTTAAGGCCATAGAAAGCAAACAAAAGCTCCTGGCCATAACAGATCTGTCACACTAGTTGTGATAATGATTCTTGAGTCTGTGCATACATCCAAATTCATCTAGTTGTATGATGATGATTCCTTGAATCTCTGTGTATATCCAAACTCATCTAGTTGTATGTATTATAAATATATATAGCTCTTTGTATATAAATGATATCCCAATAAATATATTAAAAATAATGTGGGTGCAAATTTAAAAGAATAATATTGGTGAGCCAACATTTCAGTAGGAGATATGTCTTAAGTGCTTAGCTTAGTTCTTGGCCTTCAGTGAGTGACTAGAACCTTGACTTTCTTCAAGGCCATTCTCGACAGTGAAGCTGACCTAGCCTCATTGTTTTTGTTTAGTTTGATGCCAATGGAGATGGGGAGATCACACTGGCAGAGCTGCAGCAGGCCATGCAGAGGCTGCTGGGGGAGAAGCTCACACCCCGGGAGATTGCTGAGGTAGTACAGGAGGCTGATATCAATGGAGATGGCACTGTTGATTTTGAAGGTAATACTTTGGGCAGAAACTAGGATTTTACACCTGTCGCTTCTCCATGTGGTTCTTCAAGTCAACCACTCTTCACTATTTTCCAAGTTTTCATTTGAAGGTGTGTTCAAATTTCATGTATGTTGCTTTGTTAAAACAGCTCATAGCTCATTCACTGGCCTTTGCTCAGCTAGCTTTCTCATGTGGCCCAGAACCATTTATCCAGGGAATGGTGTTGCCCACATTAGACTGGGGCCTTCTATACCAATTAGTAATCAAACAATGCTCCACAGATGTGCCCACAGGCCAATTTGATTCTGACAGTTCTTCAACTGAGGTTTATTCTTTCCAGACAAATCCAGGTTGTGTCAAGTTGATAATAGCTATAGACTAGTACTATGTGGGATCATATCTGAAGGAGACATATATTGGCTATATCAAGTTTAAATTGTGATATTCTCTAATTTAAAGTGCTCAGCACCTAGCTATTGCCTTCAAGTAGTGTCACAATCTGTAGTCTGTTTTTCAAGTGCATGCCTCTTTAGCCTACTCAGTCTTATCTTTGGCAACCATGATGTGAATTGGTATGCTGTAGGGGGCATGTTTCCTATTCTCCATTCTATTCCTTTGTAACTTATGTCCTGCCCACTTGATGTACCTATAAGATTTATGCATCCTTCAAGGACACAAGAATTCTTTTGTCAAGAATCTCCCTCTTCCTTGCATGAATGTATTAAGCCTGACTGTGAGCTCTCCAGGAACATATCTTGTGTTTATTTCCATGCTGCAGGACAGCTGAGGATCCCTCTCACACCCCTCCCTTTCTCTGGTTTCTGTGTATGAGGTCAATGTGTGTGTGTGTGTGTGTGTGTGTGTGTGTGTGTGTGTGTGTGTGAGAGAGAGAGAGAGAGAGAGAGAGAGAGAGAGAGAGAGAGAGAGCAACTCACAGAATTCAGAAGAGAGTGTATTGGATATCTTGATCAATCACTTTCCACTTTATTCCACTAAGACAGAAGCCTCTCTCTGAACCTGAAGCTGGACTGGTAATTTGCAAGCCCCTGCAACTGTCTTCTTTCCACTGCCTACAGCACTATAGTTACAGGTTCACAATGGGATTTTTATGTCAGTACCGGGGGTGCAAAGTGAGCTCCTCCTGCTTTTGCAGCAAGCAATGATACAGACCCCTAGTCATTTTGAGGAGGGTTTTGGAAACCATATCTGCTCTATAGATCTACAAAAGGAAATTTAGTAAATATGTTAGGTACCTGCTAAATCTTATCAGTCTCAGATGTACCATATGCATCAATGAATGTGGGAAAAACATAGAGGTGAGGATATCCAACAGATCTTAAGGCCAAAACTCTAGGCAAGGAAAGGATAAAATGACCTCAAGACATAGTGGGGCCAACATGTTCATTTGGAATTAAGTCTAAACAAAGTGATGGGCAATTTGTTCCTTCAGGATTTTCTATTTACTGTCCACTTGGTCTCAAACAGGCCAGTTTCCATTACTAGGCTCTGTGTTTTGTAGAATGGCACTCTTCCAAGAACACTAAAAGATAGAACAAAGACTATAAATAGAGCTCTGTAGGTAAGAGCATTTGCTGACCAAGTATGAGGACCTGAGTTTGGATGCCTAGTACCCAGGGCCCCTGTGCCTGTAACTGGTGGTATATAGGGCTATAGAGCAGTGGTTCACTGCAGTTCCCTGGCCACAAGCCTAACAAAATATATGAGAGGGGTCTGGAGAGAGGGTTTAGTAGTTCAGAGTGTTGGCTGCTCTTCTAGAGGTGCCATCACCCACAGAGGTTCACAACTCCAATTCCAGGAGATCCAAGATCCTCTTTTGTTCTCACTGGGCACTGCATACATATGGTGCATAGGCATACATGCAGGCAAAATGCAAATACACATTAAAACAACATCATCATCATCATCATCGTCATCAACAACAACAACAACAAAACAACAACAACAAAACAACAACAATGAAGCCCCAGTTTCCATGAGAGACACAGACACTGGGTATCCTCCTCTGTCCTCCACCTGTGTATGCACAGGTGCACATGCATCTGTACATACATTCATATAAAACACACACACACACACACACATGCACACACATACAATGAAATAAAGTACTTATAATTTCTGTTTATAAGATCTTTGTACGTTTTATTAACACTGTGTCATAGAGAGTTCAAGATATTTCTTAAAGAGTAATGTATGTCATTGCCTGCAACACAGGAGAAGCTCTTCTAAGTAATTCCAGTTGCCTCACAGAGGAGCCCCAGAGGAGTTTTTTCATTCTTTCTTCAGAGTTTGTGAAGATGATGTCTCGTTGAAGAGGTAATGGAAGCTCCAGACACCTGCTGGCTTGTCAACATGGGCTGAACACTTGTAAAGCACTGGATGTCCAGAATATCTTAAAGGATGGAGGGTAGGAGTGAGCTTGCCACTGTATGGACTGGTTTGCAACTACAAACAGTTGTTTTGCTTCTTGGGATCAGAGGCATACATAGAAGCAAATTTAGAAGGAAGGCTCTGTATATAAATCTAAATTATATTAGGATCCAGTGCCACTCAAATATTTCAGAGGACATGGCATCATTTCATAATCTGTTTCCACCAGATTCTCCTTCCATGACTCCCTTGGTTAAAAGATGTTGTGGGAACTTTTTCACAGTCTTGAAGGAAGAAAAGAAAGCCTTCAAAAAGTTATACACATAGCTTACCTTTCCCCTGGCTACTCTGACAACAACCCTGTTTTCTTTTCTTGATAAGAGAGTGTCTCACTAGTCACAGGGTTATAATGGGCATCCTGATAAGTCTCAGTTTAGAAATGTCTCAGGAAGAGGCATTCAAGGTTGTATTTTTCCAATTTCCCAAAAACAGTCTGTCATCCCCTGCTACCTCCCCACCCTCCATGTAAATACCCATGTCCCTGCCCTAGTGTGAGATAACTCGGGGGAACTGAGCTAAACCACAAATCTGGATTATCAAGGTTTAGGGCAAGCTGATCCCTGTGAGTATTTAATCCCCTGCAAAATGAGAGAGAGAGAAGTGGGGGAGGATTCCCCAAATCCTTAGCCCAACCAAGTGACTGTAACTCATTCCTGGAAGGCCTCTGCCCCTATGTTGATCTACTCCAGGCTTCTCCAGGCCTGTCTCTACCATAGGTAGTTCGTGAACTTCATCCTTCATGTACCATCATGAATCTGAACCCTTCAGTTACTTTATCACTCAGGATAAAAAATTCATGTCATATCTTTCTTCAAGCTTTTTTTAACTGGATATTTTTTTATTTACATTTCAAATGTTGTCCCTTTTCTGGGTTTCCCATTCATAGACCTCTATCCCATTCCCCTTCCCCTTCTTCTATGAAGGTGTTCCCCTACCCATCCACCCACCCCTTCCTGTCTCCCTGCCCTGACATTCCCCTATACTGGGGGTGGGGTCTAGCCTTGGCAGAACCAAGGGCTTCTCCTCCCATTGGTGCCCAACATGGTTATCCTCTGTTACATATGCAGCTGGAGCCATGGGTCTGTCTATGTGTACTCTTTGGATGGTGGTTTAGTCCCTGGGAGCTTTGATTCTTCAAATTTTTCTTGCTTTGACATCCAGTATGTAGAAATATAGAATATGTCTTCTGTTCCCTGATCTAAAAACCTAAATTTAAACTGAAATAAAGTAAAAAGAGAAGTAGAATATATTTCCCATTCCCTTGTCTGTGGTTTATCTGTTTCTGTTGCATCACTATCCAGGGACCACTTGATTTACTTTTAGTTTTTTCTTTTAGTATTTATGTAGTAATTTTCTCAGAATTGAAATATTTCAACCCAGAGGATAGCTTGATAAGCCTCAGGAAATCCTATAGGTGGCTCTTTAAGACTCAGGTAGTAACCTAACTCCCCCTTCTCAGAGGTGAAGGGGAGAGGTGGTGGTGAGAGGGACTGTGTTAGTGGGGGTAATGTTAGGAGAGAGGAGGACTGTAATCTGGATGTAAAATGAATAAATAAATTAATTAATGGAAAAAACAAGATGTAGAAAGTATTGGTCTGGAAAGATGCTTCTGCTGCTCTTCTAGAGGACTGGAGCTTGATTCTCAGAACCAATATGTTGGCTTATAATCATCTCTAACTTCTAGTTCCCTTTTCGGCTTCTGTGGGAACTGCATGCATGTAGTTCACATATATATGTGCACACAAAACATCCATTAACATTAAAAAAAGAAGATTGAGTATATGGTCTTAGATTTCTTGGAAATAGCAATCTGGAGGAAGGTAAAATGAGAGACTGGTATGTTTATCTACTAGGGCATGAGCAGCCTCCAAAAGAGAGTGATTCTCTATTTGGAACCAGTCAATGGCTCTTCTAATAGGGGTGGTACCTCAGGCACCCTACTCCCACCTCCACCCATGCTAGAGTTTTGATTGACTAGATCTTAAGAAACCATAACTACTATGGTTTGATGCAGTTAACAGCTTTGTTGTGTCCACAAACCAGCATTTCACAGATTTCCTCTCCATCTACCAGCTCTTTTCAACATCTCTCTTCTATTATATACCCTGAGCTTTGAATGGTAGGAGGTTGATACAAATGACTCATCCACTGCTGACCACTCATAGTAATTTATACCCAGAACTTTGGCCAGTTATATTAATTACTAATCCACCCAAGCAAAAGGAAGCTTCTCTGATCAAAGAAAAAATAGAGCAAATTTATTTATAATTACAAATATTTTAGAATTCTGTTTAACAGTATGACAATTATTTGAAACAATAGTATGTATCCTGTGAGTTCCCCAGCCATGGACTTTTGACCAGGCCTACCAGGAATGAGTTCCCTCCTATGGTGTAGGCTTCATAGTCTATCAGTAAGCAGTTGGTTACACCCATAATTGTCATGCCACTAATGAGCCTCTGAGCAGATCAGTATTATAGCATTCTACTGCTGTGCGAGAAGGTGCACCTAATCTTCAAAAGGCTGTAAGTCCCAGGAATTTTAGAGGTCTGGTGGCGTGAGTGCGATGGGGATATCCTTGTGGAAACAGGGTGGCAGGGAATGTGGTGGAGAGATGGGGAGGGGGTATGGGATATGGAATCCTCGAGGGGTGGACCAGGAGCAGAATAAAATATGGAATGTAAAAATAAATATTAATTAACTAATCAATTAAAATGAAATCCACAGTTAGCAGAAGGCTAGTTTTAAGATTAATTTATTTTACATATATGAGTATACTGTAGCTGTCTTCAAACACAAAGAAGAGGGCATCAGATCCCATTACAGATGGTTGCTGAACCACAGTATTGGTGCTGGGAATTGAACACAGGACCTCTGGAAGAGCAGTCAGTTCTCTTAACTGCTGAGCTATGTCTCTAGCCCAAGGGTTAGTTTTATTTAGATTCTCAACTGAGAAATGTCAAATGGCTGAGAAGCACCTAAAGAAATGTTCAACAAACTTAGTCATCAGGGAAGTGCAAATCAGAACAACCCTGAGATTCCACTTTACACCAGTCAGAATGGCTAAGAACAAAATCTCAGGTGACAGCAGATGATGATGAGAATGTGGCAAAGAGGAAAACACCTCCATTGTTGGTGGGATTGCAAACTGGTACAACCACTCTGGAAATCAGTCTGGAGTTTCCTCAGAAAATTAGACATAGTGCTGCTGTCTGAAGACCCAGCTGCACTACTCCTGGGCGTAAACTCAAAAGATGCTCCAACATATAACAAGAGCATATGCTCCACTGTGGTCATAGCAGCCTTATTTATAATAGCTAGAAGCTGGAATGAACCAAAATGTCCTTCAACAGAGGAATGGATACAGAAAATGTGCTACATTTACACAATGAAGTACTACTCAGCTATTAAAAGTAATGATTTCACGAAATTCTTAGGCAAATGGATAGAACTAGAAAATATGCTGAGTGAGGTAACCCAGTCACAAAAGAACACACATGGTATGCACTCATTGATAAGTGGATATGAACCCCAAAGCTTGGAATACCCAAGAAACAATTCACAAATCATGTAATGCTCAGGAAGAAGGAGCTTCAACATTAAAGAAAACAAAATGAAGCAGCAAATCTTACCCTGAAGTATAGATTGATGTTGGAGTTACGTTACATTAATGCTTGAAATAGACTTAAAAGATTTCATAGCATAAAACTGTTAATTTTATCAGTCCATCTATTTAGTTTATTATTACAAATAGTGAAGGTCGTGTGTACGTCAATTTGTGTTAATGATACAATCCGAAGCTGAGAGCAGACATAAAGATATAGATAGATTTGGAGAGAATATTAAAATAAACATTAGAAGTGAGTGATAGTATAGTAGAAGGATAAGGTTGATTTAGAATTATGAAAATACATGATTTGAGGGTATACCTAGGACACAAGATTCTATATATGATTAACATTTATTTTCTTTTCTTTTTATTGGATATTTTCTTTATTTACATTTTGAATGTTATCCTGTTTCCTGGTTTCCCCTCTGGAAATCCCCTATCCCATCCTCCCTCCCCCTGCTTCTATGAGGGTGCTCCCTCACCCATCCACCCACTCTTTCCGGCCTCCCTGCCCTGGCAGCATTCCTCTCACTGGAGCATCAAGCCTTCACATAACCAAGGACCTCTCCTCCCATTGATGCCCAACAAGGCCATCCTCCACTACATGTGCAGCTGGATCCATGGGTCACTCCATGTATACTCTTTGGTTGGTGGTTTAGTCCCTGGGACTCTGGGGGGTCTGGTTGGTTGATATTGTTGTTTTTCCTGTGGGGCTACCAAATCCCTGTTACCTCAGTACTTTCTATAACTCCTCCATGGAGGACCCCAATTTCATTTTATGCAAAAATGAATGTGTCCATAGGTAAATGCTTTGTATACTCTTTTATTTCTATGTAGGCAACAGTACATAATGAGAGAGTACCATGAACAATTTGTACTAGAATTCAAATTCGAATTCTGACACAGCCTAGGGGTACAACCTTGGGAAGACCCTAATTTTACTGGGAACATTTACTGAACGAAGAAGATGGGACTGCATCTCCCAGAAATGAATGGGTATCTCTACGCATCAGTAGACTCATTAATATTTGGTACTAAGACCAGAGCCCAACACCAGACAGCATTGAATAAATGTGCTTTCTTACAAGGTCAGGATGAGACGTCTCTCAAGATTGCATGGTAAATGGGACATATTTATCATTTTTCCTCCCCTCTCCTCTTCATTGTAGAAGAGGGGGTTAAAAGAAGGGGTAGAAGTATGCCAAGAGAAATGTGGTATTGATGGAGTTACAGATAGTTGTGAGTCACTGTATTGGTGCTAGGGACTGAACTCTAGTCCTCTGCAAGAGCATTGAAGGCTCTTAAACTCTGAATAATCTCTCCAGCCATTTTCCCACTTATTAAGTATCTAAACTAAGAGACAGTATAATAGTATTGATTGCTGTTAAATGTTATATCTTTACTTCCAGAACACTATTTTAATATTATCATTATTAACATTATAGTATCAGCATCCCTAATTTAAATATTTGATATTCCAAATTCTAAAATGATTATGGCACCAACCTGGCTCACAGAAAAATGCCACCACAGAGATAATTTAATGGACCATGCACGTCCTTTTGGGTCTGCATTACTTCACTTAGGATATTTCCTTTTCTTTTTCTTTTTTTAATGTGGAGAGATTTTATTTAAATAAATCATTTCTTTTTTTTTCTCCACGAGGATGTCCCTTCCTCTAAACTTCCTGGGTCCTCCAGTCATTTGAGGATTAGGTACATCTTCTTTGACTTAACCCAGACCCGGAGTCCTCTGCAGTATATGTGTTGGAGGCCTCATCTCAGCTGGTGTCTGAGTGCCTGGTTGGGGATCCAGGTTAATTGAGACTATTGCTCTTCTTACAGGGTTGCCCTCCTCCTCAGCTTTCTCCAGCTTTTCCCGAATTCAACCAGAGTGGTCAGCAGCTTCTGTTCATTGGTTGAGTACACATATCTGCATCTGACTCTCTCAGCTGCTTATGGGGTGCATGTTGAGGGCAGTCATGATATGTCCCTTTTGGTGAGTGCTGCATAGCTTCAGTAATGGTGTCAGGTCTTGGGGCCTCCCCTTGAGCTGGATCCCACTTTGGACCTGTTACTGGACTTTCTTTTCCTCCGGCTGTACTCCATTTCCATTCCTGCATTTTTTTTTCAGAAAGGAAGGATTATGGGTCAGAGTTTTGGCTGTGGGATAGCAACCCCATCCCTCCCTTGATGCCCTGACTTTCCGCTGGAAGTGGGCTAAACAGGTTCCCTCTCCCCACTGTAGGGCATTTCATCTAAGGTACAACCCTTAGAGTCTTGAGAGTCTCTCACTTCCCAGGTCTCTGGTACATTCTGGAGAGTCCTTCCAATCACCTTCCTCCAGAGGTCAGCTGTTTCCATTCTTTCTTCTGGCCCTCAGGGCTTCAGTCTTTTTCTCCCACCCAATATCAGATTACATTCCTTTCTCCCCCAACTTCCATCCCCTTTCCTTCCCTGTCCTTCTTTCCCTCCCATCTTGTGGTTGCTTTCTTTTCCTTCCCAAGTGGAAACGAGGCTTCCTCACTTGGACCCTTCAGCTTGTTAACTTTTTGAGTTCTGTGGACTGTATCTTGGGTATTCTGTACTATTTTTTGGCTAATATTCACTAATGGTGAGAACATACTGTACATGTTCTTTTGGGTCTGAATTGCATCACGCAGGATGACATTTTCTAGTTCCATCCATTTGCCTGAAAAACTCAGGATGTTCTCATTCTTAATAGCTAAGTAGTATTCCATTGTGCAAATGAACCACATTTCCTGTATCCATTGTTCTGTCATAGGACATCTGGGTTGTTTCCAGCTTCTGGCTTTCACAAATAAGGCTGCTATAAATGTAGTGGAACATGTGCCCCTGTGGCATAGTAGGGCATCTTTGGGGTATATTCCCAGAGTGGTATTTCTGGGTATTTAGGTAGACCTATTTCCAATTTTCCTAGGAACTTCCAAATTGATTTTTGCAGAGTGGTTATACCAGTTTGCAATTCCACCAGCAAAGGAGGAGTGTTCCTTTTTCTGCACATCCTTGCCAACATGTGTTGTCACCTGAGGTTTTTGATCTTAGCCATTCAGACTAGTGTAAGGTGGACTCTCAGGATTGTTTTGATTTGCATTTCTCTGATCACTAATGACTTTGAATGTTTCTTTAGGTGCTTCTTAACCATTCAAGATTCCTCTGTTGTGAATTCTCAGTTTAGTTTTATACCCCATTTTTTGATTGGGTTGTTTGATTTTTTTAGTAATTAGCTTCTTGAGTTCTTTATATTTTGGATATTAGCCCTGTATTGTATGTGGGGTTAGTGAAGATTTTTTTCCCAATCTGTAGGATGCCGATTTGTCTTACTGACTATGTCCTTTGCCTTAGAGAACCTTTCCAGTTTCATGAGCTCCTGTTTATAAATTCTTGATCTTAGAGCACTGACCATTGGAGTTCTGTTTAGAAAATTTCCCCCTGTGCCAATGAGTTCAAGGTTCTTTCCTACTTTCTCTTCTATTCAATTCAGTATATCTGGTTTTATGTTGAGGTCCTTGATCCACTCGAATTTGAGCTTTGTGCATGGTGCCAAATATGGGTCTATTTTCATTTTTCTACAAACAAATAGCCAGTTAGACCAGCACTATTTATTGAAGATACTTTCTTTTTTCCATTGTATGTTTTGGCTTTTTTTGGTCAAAGATGAAGTTTGCATACATGTGTGATTTTATTTCTGGGTCTTCAATTCTATTTCATTGATCAACCTGTCTGTCTCTACCAATACCATGCAGTTTTTTTTATCACTATTACTCTGTAGTATAGCTTGATGTCAGGGATGGTGATTCCCCCAGACATTCTTTTATTGTTAAGAATCATTTTCGCTATTCTGGGTTTTTTGTCTTTCCAAATGAATTTGAGCATTTCTCTTTTCCTGTCTTTGAAGAATTGTGTTGGGATTTTGATGAATATTACATTGAATCTGTAGACTGCCTTTGATAGGATGGCCATTTTTACTATGTTAATTCACCCAATTCATGAGCATAGGAGACCTCTCCATTTTCTGAGATCCTCTCTTTATTTCTTGAGAGACTTGAAGCTCATTTTTGAAATCTTTTTTTAAAAAAATATTTATTTATTATATATAAGTACACTTTATCTGTCTTTAAATACACCAGAAGAGGGCATCAGACCTTATTGGAGATGGTTGTGAGCCACCATGTGGTTGCTGGGATTTGAACTCAGGAGCTCTGGAACAGCAGGCAGAGGTCTTAACCACTGAGAACAATCTCTCCAGCCCTGAGGTTCTTATCATATAGATCTTTCACTTGTTTGATTAGAGTTACCCCAAGATATTTTATATTATCTGTGGTTATTGTGAAAGGAGTTGTTTCCCTAATTTCTTTCACAGCCTGTTTATCATTTATATAAAGGAAGGCTTCTGATTTATTTGAATTAATTCCTCTTTGTTGAAGTTGTTTATCAGCTGGACAAGTTCTTTGGTAGAATTTGTGTTTTTGCTTATATATGCTATCATATCATCTGCAAATAATGATACTTTTAACTGTTCTTTGTAAATTTGTACCCCTTGATCTCTTTTTGTTGTCTTATTGTTCTAGCTAGCACTTCAAGTACTATATTGAACAGATATGGGGAGAGTGGGCAGCCTTATCTTGTCCCCGATTTTAGTGGGATTGCTTCAAGTGTGTCTCTCCATTTAATTTGATATTGGCTGCTGGTATGCAGTAAATTGCTTATATTATGTTTAGGTATGGGCCTTGAATTCCTGATCTCTCCAATACTTTTACATGAAGAGGTGTTGTATTTTGCCAAATGATTTTTCAGCATCTAAGGAGATAATCAGGGTTTTTTTCTTTGAGTTTATTTATATGGTGAATTACATTGATGGGTTTTTGTATACTGAACCAACCTTGCATCCCTGGGATGAAGCCTACTTGATTGTGGTGAATGATGATTTTGATGTGTTCTTTGGTTCAGGTTGCAAAAATTTTATTGATTATTTTTGCATCAATATTCATAAGAGAGATTGGTCTGAAACTCTCTTTTTTGGTAGGGTCTTCGTGGAGTTTAGGAATCAGAATAATCGTGGCTTCATAGAATGAGTTAGGAGTGTTCCTTCTGTTTCTACTTTATGGAATATTTTGAGGAATATTGGTATCAGGTCTTCTTTGAAAGTCTGGTAGAATTCTGAACTAAATTTATCTGGCCCAGGGCTTTTTTTGGTGGAAGGTTTTTAATGAATTCTTCTATTTCTCTATGGAATATGGACATGTTTGGAAAGTTTACCTGCTCTTGATTTAACTTTGATATGTAGTATCTGTCTAGAAAGCCATTCATTTTATGTAGATTTTCAAGTTTTGTTGAGTAGGCTTTTGTAGTAGGATCTGATTATTTTTTCAATTTCGTCCATTTCAATTGTTAGGTCTCTTTCTGCAGGCACTCAGCGCTATGAGTTTCATTTCTGATTTTAATTTGGATACTGCCTCTGGGCCCTTTAGTTAGTTTGGCTAAGGGTTCATTTATCTTGTTGATTCTTTCAAAGAACCAGCTTTTGGTTTTGTTGATTCTTTGTATCCTTTTCTTTGTTTCCATTTGGTTGATTCCAGCCCTGAGTTTGACTATTTCCTGCCTTCTACTTCTCTTGGGTTTGTTTGCTTCTTTTTCCTCTAGAGCTCTCACGTGTGCTGATAAGTTGCTAGTGTAAGATCTCTCATTTCTTTACTAGTGCACTTAATGTTGTGTATTTTTCTCTTAGCATTGCTTTCATTGTGTCCCATAAGTTTGGGTGTGATGTGTCAACATTTTCATTAAGTTCCAGGAACTATTTTATTTCTTTATTTCATTCTTGACCCACTTGTCATTGAGTAGAAAGTTGTTCAGTTTCCATAAGTATGTGGATTTTCTGTTGCTTTTGCTGTTATTGAAGACTAGCTTTAGGGCATGGTGGTCTGATAGGATGCATGGGATTATCTCAATCTTCTTGTATTGGTTGAGGGTTGTTTTGTGACCAATTATGTGGTCGATTTTGGAACAGTTACCATGAGGTGGTGAAAAGAAAGTGTATTCTTTTGATTTAGGATTAAATGTTCTGTAGATATCTGTTAAATCCATTTGGTTGATAACCTCTATTAGTTTCACTCTGTCTCTGTTTTGTTTCTCTTTCAATGATCTGTCCATTGGTGAGAGTGGGGTGTTGAAGTCTCCCACTATTATTGTGTGGGGTTCAATGTGTGTTTTGAGCTTTAGTAAAGATTCTTTTATGAATGTGGGTGTCCTTGCATTTGGGGCATAGATGAGGCATTGAGAAATTCTCTTGGTGGTTTTCCCTTGGATGAATATGAAGTGTCCTTCCTCATCACACTTCGTAACTTTTGGTTGAATGTCTATTTTGTTGGATATTAGAATGGCAACTCTATCTTGTTTCTTGGTACCATTTGCTTGGAAGACCTTTTTCCATCCTCTTGCTCTGGGATAGTGACTGTCTTTGCTTTGAGATGTGTTTCTTGTACTCAGCAAAACGCTGGACCTTGTTTGTGTATCCAATCTGTTAGCTTATGCGCTTTTATAGGTGACTTGAGTCTGTTAATATTGAGAGGTATTAAATGCAGATGACTGTTGGTTCCTGTTGTATTTGTTTTTGTAGGTAGTTTTATGTGCTTGTGGTTCTCTCCTTTTGGCTTTGTTGCAAAATGCTTAAAATTTTGTCTTCTTTTTTTTGTTGTATAGGTATCTACCTAGTATTGCAGTTTTCATTCTAGGATACTCTGTAGGGCTGAATTGGTAGATAGATACTGTTTGAACTTGGTTTTGTCCTGGAATATTTTGGTTTCTCCATCTATGTTGATTGATAGTTTTTCTGGGTATAGTACCCTGGGCTGGCATTTGTGTTCACTTAGAGTCTGTGTGAGTTCTGCCCAGGCTCTTCTGGCTTTCATACTCTCTGTTGGGAAGTCTGGTGTGATTCTGATAGGTCTGCCTTCGTATGTTATTTAACCTTTTTCCCTTCCTGCTTTTAATATTATTTCTTTGTTTTGTGCATTTGGTGTTTTAACTATCAAGTGAAGGGAAGAATATCTTTTCTGGTCCAATCTATTTGGAGTTCCATAGGCTTCTTAAACACTCATGGGCATCTCTTTCTTTAGGTTAGGGATGTTTTCTTCTATAAGTTTGTTGAAGACATATACTGGCCCTTTAAGTTGGGAATCTTCACTTTTCTTTATTCCAACTGTTCTTTTCATTGTTTCAAGAATATCCTGGATATTTTGGGTTAGGAGTATTTTATGTTTTGAATTGTCTCTGACAGTTGTGTCAATCTCTTCTATAGTATCTTCTACACCTGAGATTCTTTCTTCTATCTCTTGTATTCTGTTGGTGATATTTATGTTTGTAATTCTTGACCTCTTTCCTATTTTTTCCATTTCCAGGTTTTCCTCCAGTTGTGCTTTCTTTATTGTTTCCACTTCCACTTTTAGGTCTTGGACTGCTTTATGCAATTTCTTCACGTGTTTGATTGTATTTTCCTGTATTTCTTTAAGAGAGTTGTTTCCACTTTAAGGGTTTCTACCAGTTTAACTGTGTTTTCCTGTATTTCTTTCCTTGATATATATATATATATATATATATATATATATATATATATATCCTCCTTAAAGGACTCTATCACCTTATCACCTTTATGAAATAGGATTTTAGGTCAGTTTCCTGATTTTCAGGTGGGTTGGTGGATTCAGGGCTTGCTGTGGTGGTAGGACTGGGTTCTGATGATGCCCAAGTATATTGGCTTCTGTTGCTTATGGTCTTGTGCTTGTCTCTTGCCATCTGGTTATCCCTAGTGTTTGCTGGTCTGGGTGACTTTGTCTGGAGTCTGCCTCTTTTGTCCCTGCATGGCAACAGGTCTCCTGGTAGACCTGTAGCCCTGGCTATAGCAAATCTTCTGTGGGGACTTCCAACTGAAGTGTATTCAGAGGGACAGAAAAGCTGCTGATTTGTTGCCTTGGCTGCAGTAGATCTCTTGGAGGCCTTCAGACTGTTGGGTCTTAAGAGGAGCAATCAAACTCTTGTCCTGTGTGAAGCTGTTCTTTTGTGGGGGTCAATCAACTATGGCTTCTGTTTCCTTGTATGCAGCCACACTACAAGGAGGCTTTCAGTCTTTTGGGTTAGTTGCCCTGCATGCCACAGAGTGCCTGGGAGGTCTTCAGACTGTGTCATCAATTGCCTAGTTGCCGGGTGTACAGAGGAACTCCTGGGATGCCTTCAAGCTGTGGTGTCCTGGTTGCAGTGAATCTCATGGGATGTCTCCAGTTGTGGTGTTAGATGACCTGGGTGAAGAAAATCTCCTGGAATGCCTCAGGATTTGATATCAAATGTTTTGAGTGCAGTAGTTATTCTGGTATGCTTCCGAATATGATGTCAACGGTTCTGCGAGTAGAGGATCCTCTGGTATACCTCAGGATATAGCATCTTCCAGGAACCATATTAGCTAGCAGAAAGGATCAGGCAGAAGGGGATTGGTATTGGAAGGCAGGGGCTTTGGGTGGATGGTGGGTCCCAGAATTAACTCGCCTTTAGCTGCAGCTGTGGGACTTGTATTGGGAGGTTCTTACCAAGTGCTGAGCGCAGTGGATCTTCTGGTATGCCTAAGGATATAGCCTCTTCTAGGGAGCCAGCTAGCAGTCTGTTCCAGGAGAAAGGCAGGATATTTTCTAGTTCCATTTGTGTGACTGCAAAATTCATAATATTCTTTCTTTTGGTACCTGAATAATATTTCATTGTGTGAGTGAAACACAGTTTTTGTATCCATTCTTTGGTTGTAAGACATCTTAGTTGCTTCTAGGTTCAGGATATTACAAATAAGGCTGCTATAAATATAGTGCAGCTCATGTCCTTGTGATATGGGATCCATCCCATGGGTGGGTACCAAACCCTGACACTATTACTAATGCCATGCTGTGCTTGCAGACAAGAGCTTATCATGGCTGTCTTCTGAAAGGCTCTATCAGCGGCTGACTGCAATAGATGCAGATACTTACAGCCAACCATTGGGCTGAGGTCAAGGGATCCCTATAGAAGAGTTAGTGGAAGGATTGAAGGAGCTGAAGGGGATAACAACCCCATAGGAAGACCAACAATGTCTACTAACCTGAACCCCAGGAGCTCCCAGAGACTAAGCCACCAATCAAAAAGCAAACATGGACTGGTCTGTGACTCCCACTAGGTATGTAGCAGAGGACTACTTTGTCTGGCCTCAGTGGGTAAGGAAGTGCCTAATCCTGCAGAGGGGGATACCTTGGGGTAGGAAGCACCCTCTCGGAGGAAAAGTGGAGGGGAAATGGGTGAAGAACTCTTGGAGGGGGGATTTAGAGGCAGACAACATTTGGAATATAAATAAATAAAATAATTAATTAAAAACTTTTTCAAAAGGACATGTTCATATCTAAGGAGAAAGGTTTGGCAGAACCTTTCCCTAATGCATAAAGATTTCAGGGGACCAATCATTGGGCGAGGAGTAGGCAGGACTTCCGGGTGAGAGAAAGGAAGAGAAGAGGCAGGAAAAATGACTTACTTTGGCACTAGGAGAGCTTTGGGGGACAACATGTAGCAAACAAGAGGCCCTTGGGTTAGATGGCAGATCTGCCAGGATTTACCACTGGAGAATTTAACTTAGTATAGCATATAAATTAGGATTTTAGCTGCTGTACCCAGCTATTGACTTACTTGTTGATTCTAAACTAAGTTTCTGTTGTGTTTTCCTTCAGGAGGCAACTTAATTGAATTCCAGAGAAAGGTAAGGTGGCCGGGCACTTCAGCCAGCCACAGGTATTTAGATGTGTGGGGTTGTCGTGGCAGGGACTAGCCATGGGGTCTTAGTGAGTCAGGTGGAGAGATTTTGGAGCCCCTGGGCCAGAGAGACTGCCAAGATGAGAACTGGCCAGGCCCTCTCACCTGTCTGCCAGAGATAGCGTGGTTTGGCTTTGTTAGTATTACCCATTACAGAAAAGTCATATTATTTCACATTAACATGGTCCCTTTGGAAATCTGTCCTATTGAAAGCCTGCAGAGGGATGCAATTGTGAGAAATTAATTTTATAAGCTCCCCAGAGTACATTACCCACCCACCTTTTATTTTAACCCTAAAGGTTGGGTCAAATGAACACTAAGGGGGGAAAATCTATTGAATCTGGTGCAGATGGAGAGAAACCTTCCCATATAAAAGACAGGAAAGATACAACTCAGTGTTCTCTGAAAGAAGAATCAGAATAAAGATCCCAACAACACATAAGGTGAGGACATACCTTAATTTAAAATTTGCATTTTCAGATTCAGAGTCTGGAATTCCATCCCTGAGCTGAACATAGTGGTTTGTCTTTGTGATACCCTGTTCTCCAGAGGTTGAGATAAAGAGGATTGCTATAGTCCAAGGCCACTTTAGGCTACATGATAAATTTTTGGTAAGCAGGGTGGGACCCTATCTCAAAATTAAAACAAGTTAACTAACTATATTAGTCAATTGAAAATACAAATAGAAAACCCACAGTTCTTAAGGTAATGCCAATAGGACAAGAAGGTTACTAAGAAGTTGTGAGGCTAAATCTATCCCAAGTGGAAATATAGCCCTAATTAAAACAAAACACCTATGAGACTATGTCCTAGAATGATATGAGATTTTACAATGCAAATTTGTCATCTGAAGCATGTATTAGGGTCTTCTTCAAACTTGAATCATCTAGTGTCTTCTTTTTTTTCATCTTTATTAACTGGAGGATTTCTTATTTACATGTCAATTGTTATTCCCCTTCCGGGTTTCCCGGCAACATCCCCCTAACCGCTCCCCCTCTCCTTCTCTATGGGTGTTCCCCTCCCAATACTCCCCCCATTGCCACCCTCTCCCCAACAATCACGTTCACTGGGGGTTCAGACTTAGCAGGACCAAGGGCTTCCCCTTCCACTGGAGCTCTTACTAGGCTATTCATTGCTATGTATGCAGTTAAGAGTCCAGGGTCAGTCCATGTATAGACTTTGGGTAGTGGCTTAGTCTCTGGAAGCTCTGGTTGCTTGGCATTCTTGTTCATATGGGGTCTCGGCCCCTTCAAGCTCTTTCAGTCCTTTTTAAGATCCCTTCAACGGGGGTCCCGTTCTCAGTTCAGTGGTTTAATGATGGCATTCGCCTATGTATTTGCTGTATTCTAGCAATGTCTCTCAGGACAGATCTACATCCGGTTCTTGTCGGCCTGCACTTCTTTGCTTCATCCATCTTATCTAATTGGGTGGCTGTATAAGTATGGAACACATGTGGGGCAGGTTCTGAATGGGTGTTCCTTCTGCCTCTATTCAAAACTTTGCCTCCCTATTCCCTGCCAAGGGAATTCTTGTTCCCCTTTTAAAGAAGGAGTGAAGCATTCGTATTTTGGTCATCCTTCTTGAGTTTCATGTGTTCTGTGCATCTAGGGAAATTCAAGCATTTGGGATAGTACCCACTTATCAATGAGTGCATACCATGTGTGTTTTTCTGTGATTGGGTTACCTCACTCAGGATGATATTTTCCAGTTCCATTCATTTGCCTATGAATTTCATAAAGTCATTGTTTTTGATAGCTGAGTAATATTCCATTGTGTAGATGTACCACCTTTTCTGTATCCACTCCTCTGGCGAAGGGCATCTGGGTTCTTTCCAGCTTTTGGCTATTATAAATAAGGCAGCTATGAACATAGTGGAGCACGTGTCTTTGTTATATGTTGGGGCGTCTTTTGGGTATTTGCCTAAGAGAGGTATAGCTGGGTCCTCAGGTAGTTCAATGTCCAATTTTCTGAGGAACCTCCAGACTGATTTCCAGAATGGCTGTACCAGTCTGCAATCCCACCAACAATGGAGGAGTGTGCCTCTTTCTCCACATGCTCGCCAGCATTTGCTGTCGCCTGAGTTTTTGATCTTAGCCATTCTTACTGGTGTGAGGTGAAATCTCAGGGTTGTTTTGATTTACATTTCCCTTATGACTAAAGATGTTGAACATTTTTTTAAGTGTTTCTCAGCCACTCGGCATTCCTCAGTTGTGAATTCTTTGTTTAGCTCTCAACCTCATTTTTAAATAGGGTTATTTGTCTCCCTGCAGTCTAACTTCTTGAGTTCTTTGTATATTTTGGATATAAGCCCTCTATCTGTTGTAGGATTGGTAAAGATCTTTTCCCAATCTGTTGGTTGTCATTTTGTCCTAACAACAGTGTCCTTTGCCTTACAGAAGCTTTGCAGTTTTATGAGATCCCATTTGTTGATTCTTGATCTTAGAGCATAAGCCATTGGTGTTTTGTTCAGGAAATTTTCTCCAGTGCCCATGTGTTCGAGATGCTTCCCCACTTTTTCTTCTATTAGTTTGAGTGTATCTGGTTTGACATGGAGGTCCTTGATCCACTTGGACTTAAGCTTTGTACAGGGTGATAAGCATGGATCGATCTGCATTCTTCTACATGTTGACCTCCAGTTGAACCAGCACCATTTGCTGAAAATGCTATCTTTTTTCCATTGGATTGTTTTGGCTCCTTTGTCAAAAACCAAGTGACCATAGGTGTGTGGGTTCATTTGTGGGTCTTGAATTCTATTCCACTGGTCCATTTGTCTGTCTCTCTACCAATACCATGCAGTTTTTTTTTATCACAATTGCTCGGTAATACTGCTTGAGTTCAGGGATGATGATTTCCCTGGAAGTCCTTTTATTGTTGAGGATAGTTTTAGCTATCCTGGGTTTTTTTTTTCATTCCAGATGAATTTGCAAACTGTTCTGTCTGACTCTCTGAAGAACTGGATTGGTATTTTGATGGGGATTGCATTGAATCTGTAGATTGCTCTTGGTAAAATGTCCATTTTTACTATATTAATCCTGCCAATCCATGAGCATGGGAGATCTTTCCATCTTCTGAGATATTCTTCAATTTCTATCTTCAGAGGCTCGAAGTTCTTATCATACAGATCTTTCACTTGCTTGGTGAAAGTCACACTGAGGTATTTTATACTGTTTGGGAATATTATGAAGGCTGTCGTTTCCCTAATTTCTTTCTCAGCTGGTTTCTCTTTTGTGTAGAAGAAGGCTACTGATTTATTTGAGTTAATTTTATACCCAGCCACTTTGCTGAAGTTGTTTATCAGCTTTAGTAGTTCTCTGGTGGAACTTTTGGGATCACTTAAATAAACTATCATATCATCTGCAAATAGTGATATTTTGACTTCTTCTTTTCCAATCTGTATCCCCTTGATCTCCTTTTGTTGTCTGATGGCTCTGGCTAGAACTTCAAGAACTGTATTGGATAAGTAGGGAGAGAGTGGGCAGTCTTGTCTAGTCCCTGATTTTAGGGGGGTTGCTTCAAGTTTCTCTCCATTTAGTTTAATGTATATGGCTTTTACTATGTTTAGGTATGGGCCTTGAATTTCTGTTCTTTCCAGGACTTTTATCATGAAGGGGCGTTGAATTTTGTCAAATGCTTTCTCAGCATCTAATGAAATGATCATGTGGCTTTGTTCTTTCAGTTTGTTTATATAATGGATTGCATTGATGGTTTTCCATATATTAAACCATCCCTGCATGCCTGGGATGAAACCTATGTGATCATGGTGGATGATTGTTGTGTTTTGCTCTTCGATTTGGTTTGCCAGAATTTTATTGAGTATTTTTGCGTCGATATTCATAAGGGAAATTGGTCTGAAGTTCTCTTTCTTTGTTGGATCTTTGGTATAAGAGTAATTGTGGCTTCATAGAACGAATTCTGTAGCACTCAATCTGTTTCACTTTCGTGGAATAGTTTGGATAGTATTGGTATGAGGTCTTCTATGAAGGTCTGATAGAATTCTGCACTGAACCCATCTGGACTTGGCCTCTGTTTGGTTGGGAGACCTTTAATGACTGCTTCTACTTCATTAGGAGTTATGGGGTTGTTTAAATGGTCAATCTGTTCCTGATTTAACTTTGGTACCGGTATCTGTCTAGGAAATTGTCCTTTTCCTCCAGATTTTCAAGTTTTGTTGACTATAGGCTTTTACAGTAGGATCTGATGATTTTTTGAATTTCCTCTGATTCTGTAGTTATGTCTCACTTTTCATTTCTGATTTTGTTAATTTGGACACACTCTCTGTGTCCCCTCATTAGTCTGGCTAAGGGTTTATCTATCTTGTTGATTTTCTCAAAGAACCAACTTTTGGTTCTGTTTATTCTTTGTATAGTGCTTTTTTTCTACTTGGTTGATTTCAGCACTGCATTTGATTATTTTCTGCCTTTTGTTCCTCCTGGTTGTATTTGTTTCTTTTTTTTCTAGAACTTTTAGGTGTGCTGTCAAGCTGCTGATATATGCTCTCTCCTGTTTCTTTCTGCAGGCACTCAGAGTTATGAATTTTCCTCTTAGCACAGCTTTCATTGTGTCCCATAAATTTGGGTATGTTGTACCTATTTTCCTTAAATTCTAAGAAGTCTTTAATTTCTTTCTTTATTTCTTCCTTGACCAGGTTATCATTGAGTAGAGCATTGTTCAACTTCCATGTATATGTCGGCGTTCTTCCCTTATTTTTGTTGAAGACCAGCTTTAGCCCATGGTGGTCTGATAGGATGCATGGGATTTTTTCTATCTTTCTGTATCTATTGAGCCCTGTTTTATAACCAATTATATGGTCAATTTTGGAGAAAGTACCATGAGGTGGTGAGAAGAAGTTATATCCTTTTGTTTTAGGATAGAATGTCCTATAATATCTGTTAAGACCATTTGGTTCATGACTTTCTTAGTCTGTCTATTTCTCTGTTTAATTTCTGTTTCCATGATCTGTCCATTGATGAGAGTGGGGGGTTGAAATCTCCTACTTTTATTGTGTGAGGTGCAATGTGTACTTTGAGTTTTAGTAAGGTTTCTTTTATGTATGTAGGTGCCCTTTATTTGCAGCATAGATATTTTGGATTGAGAGTTCATCTTGGTGGATTTTTTCTTTGATGAATATGAAGTATTTTTCCTTAATCTTTTTTATGACTTTTACTTGAAAATTGATTTTATTCAATATTACAATGACTACTCCAGCTTGTTTCTTCAGACCATTTGCTTGGAAAGTTGTTTTCCTAGCCTTTCACCCTGAGGTAGTTTCTGTCTTTGTCTCTGTAGTGTGTTTCCTGTAGGCAGCAGAATGCAGGGTTCTCTTTGCGTATCTAGTTTGTTAATCCATGTCTTTTTATTGGGGAGTTGCGTCTATTGATGTTGAGAGATATTAAGTAATAGTGATGTTGCTTCCTGTTACATTCATATTTGGATGTGAGCTTATGTTTGTGTGCTTTAATTCTCTTTGTTTTGTTGCCAAGATGATTAGTATCTTGCTTTTTCTGGGGTATAGCTTGCCTCCTTATCTTGGGCTTTACCATTTATTATCCTTTGTAGAGCTGGATTTGTAGAAAGGTATTGTGTGAATTTGGTTTTGTCATGGAATATCTTGGTTTCTCCATCTATGTTAATTGAGAGTTTTGCTGGGTACAGTAACCTGGGATGACATTTGTGTTCTCTAAGGGTCTGTATGACATCTGTCCAGGATCTTCTGGGTTTCATAGTCTTTGGTGAGAAGTCTGGTGTAATTCCGATAGGTCTGCCTTTATATGTTACTTGACCTTTTTCCCTTGCTGCTTTTAATATTCTTTCTTTGTTTTGTGCAGTTGTTGTTTTAACTATTATGTGACGGGAGGACTTTCTTTTCTGGTCTAATCTATTTGGAGTTCTGTAGGCTTCGTGTATGTTTATGGGCATCTCCTTCTTTAGGGAAGGGAAGTTTATTTCTATGATTTTGTTGAAGATATTTACTGGTCCTTTGAGCTGGAAGTCTTCACTCTCTTCTATACCTATTATCCTTAGGTTTGATCTTCTCATTGAGTCCTGGATTTCCTGTATGTTTTGGACCAGTAGCTTTTTCCGTTTTATATTATCTTTGACTGTTTTGTCGATGATTTCTATGGAATCTTCTCCTCCTGAGATTCTCTCTTCTATGTCTTGTATTCTGTTGGTGATGCTTGTGTCTATGGCTCTTTGTCTCTTCCTTTGGTTTTCTATATCCAGGGTTGTCTCCCTTTATGCTTTCTTTATTGCTTCTATTTCCAGTTTTAATTCCTTCAATTTACCTGTTTGATTGTGTTTTCCTGGAATTCTTTCGGGGATTTTTGTGATTCCTCTCTATAGGATTCTACTTGTTTATTTATGTTTTCCTGCATTTCTCTAAGGGAGTTCTTCATGTCTTTCTTGAAGTCCTCCAGCATCATGTTTAAATATGATTTTAAATCTAGATCTTGCTTTTCTGGTGTTTTTGCATATTCAGTGTTTTCTTTGGTGGGAGAATTGGGCTCCAATGATGCCAAGTAGTCTTGGTTTCTGTTGCTTGGGTTCCTGTGCTTGTCTCTTTCCATCAGGTTGTCTCTGGTGTTACCTTGTTCTGCTATTTCTGACAGTGGCTAGACTGTCATATATGCCTGCGTGTCAGGAGTTCTGTAGACCTTTTTTTTTTTAACTGTTTTCTTTCAGTCAGTTATGGGAACAGAGTGTTCTGCTTTCAGGCGTGTAGTCTTTCGTGTCTACTGTCTACTGGTTTTTTTGCTCTTCTTGTGGGCCTGTTTCCTGAGTCCACCAGGCAGGTAGCTTGGAGCAAAAAAGTTGGTCTTACCTGTGGTCCGGCAGCTGAAATTGCTCATGGGAGGCTGCTTTTGAACTCTCTGTGAGGGTGACAATCAGGAGGACCTGTGCAGCTTTTTCCTCCTCCCCCCCCCCGCAATTGGCTTCCCAGATGGGGTTAGGTATTTTCCTCTGGAGTCAGAAATGTGGGAGAGAGTAGTCTTTTCTTGCTTCCTATGTGTGTCTGCCCCTGTGAAGGTTTAGCTCTCCCTCCCAAGGGATTTGTGTGCAGGGAGCTTTTGATCAGGGGGCTGGGGGGGGCATGTCTGGACAGCAGGGGACCTGCAGCTTGAGTGCCTCTATCTGGTTTCCAGAGGCTCTATACAGTTTCCTCTTGGGCCAGGGATTTGGGCAGGGGTGTGCAGTATTGGTGGTGTCTCCAGCTCTGCAGTTGCAGGAGTGCCCACCTGTCTGGGCAGTGAACTCTCTCTCCCAAGGGGTTTGGGAGCACGAAAACTCCATCCAGTGTCTTAGGATACATTCCTCCTCCTCTTCCTCCTCCTCCTCTTCTTTTTGGTATTTTAAAAAAATTCTTCTGTCTCATATATTATATCCTTACTGCAGTTTTTCATTCCTCCACTCCTCTTAGCCCTTCCTACCTCCTCTTTCCCTCAGATCCACTCCTTCTCTGCTTCCCTTAAAAAAAGAGCCAGAGACACCCCTACTCCCACTGTTAGGAGTAACCCAAGAGTACCTACTTTCACAATCATAACACATATGCAGAAGACCTTGCTCAGACCCATACAGGGTATGGGATTGTTGATTCTTTCTCTGTGGCCTCCTATGAGCCCTGATTAGTTGATTCTGTGGACAGTGTACTCATTGTGGAGGAACACATTTCTATCATTCATAAGCCACCAAGTCTTTAGTAATGTGTTGTTGTAACACAAATAGATCAAGTTTTCATGGTGGTCTGAAAGCTACATATCTGCTCTATAAAACTACTTCCTTAATGATATGAAAGCTTATGCCTATATCATGTTTATATCAAGAGTACAAGGGAAGTGTTTTGTTTTATTTTGCTCTGTTCTAACCAAAAGCAAATTAAGAAAGGAAAGGATTCATTTCATATTATAGTTATAGTCCATTGTGGAATGAAGTCAGGCCAGGAACTCAAGTTGGAACTTGAAGGCAAGCTTGCTTATTGTTCCACACAGCATTATTTTCGACTTCACAGCTAGAGATCTACATCAGGAAGTAAGGAGGATACTGCTTGCTAGCTGGACCCAAGTTAGCTTTGTTAAATAGCCCAGGATTTGCATAGCAATAGCACTGCCCACAGTGGGCTTTGATGTCTTACATCAATTAACAACCAAGACCTTTCTCCACAGACATGCTTGCAGGCCAGTCTGATCTAGGTATTTTCTCAGATGAGACTCCTTTCTCAGGTAACTCTTGATTGTATAAAGTTAACAGAGCTACCTAGCACACATTTCAGACACACCAAAAGTAAACAAGGCATATTGTCCCTGTTATCTCTCTACGAGAGTGAAATAGGTACTACCAATAATACAAAAATACATTTTTGTGTATGACAAGACTGTTAGATTAACAGGGACACACAAAGAGCCATTTTGAAGCCTCATACACAGTGAGGAAAAACAAATCCCTTTCCAATGGTCTTTTGAATCCTTTTGATTATGAAAAGGTAAAGCTTTAATTTCATATGGGTATATTTCTACTGTCTAATTTCACACTCTCCCCTTTTAACAAAAAGTAGGGCAGGATTGGGCTCAGAACCTTATTTAAACATTGGTATCTAGTGAAATTTCATAACAAACTTTTTTTTTTGAGGGTGCAACGTACTTTATTAATGGTATTCAAGAGAGAAGGGAGGGCTCCCTAGGCCCCTCCTGTTATGGGGTCTGGGATGGAATTGTGAGGGAGATGCTCAGTGTTGGGGGCTGAGTTGGGATGGGGACTCCTCAGCAACTGAGGGCCTCTCTCTTGCTCTCAGTATCCTTGCTGGGCTGGGTGGTCCAGGGTTTCTTACTCCTTGGAGGCCATGTAGGCCATGAGGTCCACCACCCTGTTGCTGTAGCCATATTCATTGTCATACCAGGAGATGAGCTTCACAAAGTTGTCGTTGAGAGCAATGCCAGCCCCAGCATCAAAGGTGGAAGAGTGGGAGTTGCTGTTGAAGTCGCAGGAGACAACCTGGTCCTCAGTGTAGCCCAGGATGCCCTTTAGTGGGCCCTCGGCCGCCTGCTTCACCACCTTCTTGATGTCATCATACTTGGCAGGTTTCTCCAGGCGGCAGGTCAGATCCACAACGGATACATTGGGGGTAGGAACACGGAAGGCCATGCCAGTGAGCTTCCCGTTCAGCTCTGGGATGACCTTGCCCACAGCCTTGGCAGCACCAGTGGATGCAGGGATGATGTTCTGGGCTGCCCCACGGCCATCACGCCACAGCTTTCCAGAGGGGCCATCCACAGTCTTCTGAGTGGCAGTGATGGCATGGACTGTGGTCATGAGCCCTTCCACGATGCCAAAGTTGTCATGGATGACCTTGGCCAGGGGGGCTAAGCAGTTGGTGGTGCAGGGTGAATTGCTGACAATCTTGAGGGAATTGTCATATTTCTCGTGGTTCACACCCATCACAAACATGGGGGCATCAGCGGAAGGGGCGGAGATGATGACCCTTTTGGCCCCACCCTTCAGGTGAGCCCCAGCCTTCTCCATGGTGGTGAAGATGCCAGTAGACTCCACGACATACTCAGCACCAGCGTCACCCCATTTGATGTTAGTGGGATCTCGCTCCTGGAAGATGGTGATGGCCTTCCCGTTGATGACAAGCTTCCCATTCTCAGCCTTGACTGTGCTGTTGAACTTGCCGTGGGTAGAGTCATACTGGAACATGTAGACCATGTAGTTGAGGTCAATGAAGGGGTCGTTGATGGCAACAATGTCCACTTTGTCACAGAGAAGGCAGCCCTGGTAACCAGGCGCCCGACACGCCAAATCCGTTTCACACCGACCTTCACCATCTTGTCTATGAGACGAGGCTGGCACTGCACAAGAAGATGCGGCTGTCTCTGGAACAGGAAGGAGCAAAGAGCCAACAAACTTTTTATAGCACTTTTTATTTGCATTCTGTGCACAGACAGTGCTGCTATTTTTTATTATAACAAAGAGATGACAAATTTATTAAAGTAAAGTAAAAGATGTAGGAATTTAAAGAAAATGTCAAGTAAGTAGTGAATTTTGGTGGTATTTAGATGTGGCAAATAGACAGTTAAGCTTGGGAAACACAACCCCTTGTTCTTTTTATTTTTCTCTATGAAAACAAGGATTTTGTATTTTGTTCAATATGTTCACAGATTCCAGAGTGATGAATTAGTCACAGTTCATGGTGAAGGGACAACTAGTAGAATAAACCATAGGAAATAAAGCTTCACAGATTTTTTTTTAAAAGAAGGGATCATAAGAAGAGGCAAAAATGCAAATTAGAGCCAAAGTATAGGCTCTATAATTATTATTATTATTATTATTGTTGTTGTTATTATTATTACTACTACTATTACCATTAATATTACTATTCAATATGTTATAGTTAACATCTGGTCTTACATCCCACTCAGTACTGTTTAACCCAATACTCAGACCACACAAAGAGTAATGTACAGTTAATGCCTTGTTTGGAGTAAAGATTGAATGCCAGCTCAACTTTCTTGTCTGTTAATCCAGGCTCACAGCTACCATTCTCCCTCCCCCAGAATCCTTTAATGACATGAGGGAGTTCACAAGTAAAATAATTTGATAGGTAACTTCCTCCTCTTCTCCCAAACACTGTAGTAAAAATGATGTTTGTTATATTCTGGTTCAAAACAATTCTCAAGGATTCCTCTGTCCAGTGCCTTCTGTTGCCTGCTAGTTAAGTACACATCAACATGTTTGGGGAAGGTGGTAGGAAATGAACTGTAATCCTCTTATCTACTGAGTTTAGACAAAAATTTCACACTTCTTTTGGGGTGCTATAACTGCTGGAGAGTCTGGTAGTTCTGGATCTAGCATCTGCCCCTTCCCTATATATCAGAATGCATAGACTAACTCTCCAGAGAGAAAACTCACTGGGACCCAAATTTCAAATTGGAGCATGGTTATGAAATTCTAAGGCAGTGACCTGTGTCCCTGGGCCTAATAGATAGGAAACAGAAGGATCTTGTTCTCTTTTTACCAGTAAATGCCTTTCTGCCCAATATACACTGTGGTATGTATGAACTTGATTATTGAACAATGTAGTGCTATAACAATCAGTCCTTTACTAGTATAGGTGGGCAACATGAAGTGCATCTTTAAACAGTTTGACACTATTGCCTCATCCCTTCTTTTGGACCATGAGGTAGGGACTAGCAATGATAAAGAAGAGAATTCTACATTGATTTTCACCAATGGATTGATGTGATTATGCATTCTTAAGTAAGATGGCATTTCCTACCTGTGGATCTCAGAGATGTTGTGGAGTTTAAACTGGTTTGAATCTGGAAGCTACTTAAAGTATGTAGGAAACATGGGTGCTGCTTAGCAAATATTGGCTGTCCCTTAAATGATCATTTCTGTCATGTCATCAGTACCATCATCACATCACCATCACCGTCACCATCATTGTCATCATCATCATCATCATTGTCATCATCATCACCATCATTATCATTATCCGAATGTTTTTCTCAAACATGGGATGCACTAAGTACATGGTAGGTTGAATAAATTGAAAGGGCAGATGGCCCCTATGAACGGAATTAAGGTTATCCTTCAGAGCTGTTAATAAGAGCCCAAATATAATAAATACTATTAGCCATCTGCAAAGCAACTCAGCAGATGGCCTAATCTTCTTAACTGGGTTACAATCCTCCATAATCCACACCCTACTGACCTCTGTGTTCTCACTCTCTGATGAATGTCTATTTCACCTTACCCTATGGTTTTTATTGTATTTTCCTTTTCTCTCATGACTCTTAATCCCACCCTGAATGTCTTTCCTTTTTTACTGTCTGTAGTTTATATTCCTTACCTATGACAACCTGCTTTCCACCTGCATCAGTAGTCTTCACCATGTCCATATTATCCTTCAAATCAATCACTGGAATAACTCCCCAGTCTTGAGTATTGTCTGTGATCTAACAGTTCTAATCAGTGTGAACTCTTTTTAGTGGAAGTGCTGGATTTAACTTATGGCTGCATTCCTTGTTCATAATCTGGATCCTCAAACTTAAAGGCCATTTAACAAACATTCACAGAGCAAAAAAAAAAAACCAGTAAATCTGAGTAGAGGAGACATAGGGAAAACAAGTTTCCCAATGGGAATATAGGTGTGTTCTTAGGGAGGTTTGTCAAGGACCAGCATTGGTTTGGAGAGGGGTTCTGAGAAAAGGGGATTCTGGGAGCAGCAAAAACAATCTGGAAGCCTATGTTCTGCTTGAAATGGCTCCTAGACAGATTTCTGTAGATAGCTCTTGGTTTTGTAGTCTGCTGGAGACTTCTTTTCATACCACGCCTCGCCTCTTCTCTTCTCTTCTCTTCTCTTCTCTTCTCTTCTCTTCTCTTCTCTTCTCTTCTCTTCTCTTCCCTTCCCTTCCCTTCCCTTCCCTTCCCTTCCCTTCCCTTCTCTTCTCTCTCTGTCTCTCTGTCTTGCTCTGTCTCTCAGTCTCTTTCTCTCTCAGTGTGTGTGTGTGTGTGTGTGTGTGTGTGTGTGTGTGTGTGTGTGTGTTCTGCTCTGCTCTGCTCTAGACAGCTTTCACTGAGACAGCTCTCTCTGCTAGTATAAATTATCAAAGCTCTCTGGCTAGCTCATGGGTTTTCTGATTAAAGTCAGAAAAGCTGTTATAAAAATTGTTGAATCTTCCAACCAAGTCAGACATCTTGTAAGAACAATTCTAAAAGTAATTCTTGGGTTTTTCCAAAATCAGAAATCCAGAAATAATTCTAAAAGAGTTATGCTGCTCTTCGGACAGCCTTCTCTTGATAGCTGCTAGAAAAATACTAAAAGAGCTTTGTTAGCTCTTTAAGTAATTCTTGAGATGTCTGACACCCTGTTAGAAAAATTCTAATAGAGCTATGAAAAATTCTAAAAGAGCCATGTTCATTCTTTAAGGTTTTTTTTCTAACCTAAATCAGAAATCCTGTTAGAAAAAAATTCTTGAGAGCTGTGTTTTTCTCCAGAGATCTCCAGAGATCTCCAGAGAGCTCAGTTCTAGCTAGAAAAAAAAATTCTATAAAAGAACTAATGCATTCTGGAAACTCTTCTCGTGCTTCAAAAACCAGCATTTTATTTACATATCTATCTATCTATCTATCTATCTATCTATCTATCTATCTATCTATCTATCTATCAATCAATCATCTATTCCAGGTTCCTACTTGACTATGTCAGGAATCAGCATTCCTCAGTCCCTTGACTCTTAGGAAGCGACCACAAGCATAGTACAGGTAATAAGATAGTTGTGACCCTGCTCTGGAATTACCATTTCGACCACCCCTGTCCATAAATTTGCTCTGTCCCAGGCTGACCTTAAACTCAGGAATCTGCTTGCATTTATAAGCATAAATTTAGCTGGTGGGATCTCCTGCAATTACCACTCCCTAAATCTATTTCCTTCCTTAGTATCTTTCTGACAAGTTGACTCACAGCACAACTGCTTTTGTTCCTTTAGATTTGTGAAGCCCCTCATATAATTAATATTGCATCCTATATTTTGCATAGTTGAGAAATGATTTATTTTCAAACTTATATTTTCAGAGTTCTTTTCCACAGCCTTAAGGGCTGTCCTGAAAGTCCCAACATTTACCATTTTGTTGAGACATTAGCCATACCTTCTTCTCTTGGATTCAGCCTGTCTCTGATTATCATAATGTCAGTAATATTAACATGGAGTACATCCCTTGAAGGAAGAATGTGAATGTGTACATTATTATATAAACAAGCCTTATGCACAGAGCAGCCATTGATGCTTATGGAGGCCCATGACATGTTGGCTCTATTCCAGGGGTGGAGACCATTGCATTTTACTCCTACCAAGGCCAAGACAGACCCAACAGAAGACTGACCAAAATGAGACTGAGATCCTATAATGCCTTTCAGGTCTCTTACTGGGTACTACCATTCCAAGTATTTTCTTTTTAAATCACCTCCCCATAGCACCATAACCTGAAGAATAAGGCTTTAATGTATGTACTTTAGAGGGATATGTTTAAGGCATAAACTATAGGAAGGAACAAGACAAAAAGTTTCTGTGTATAAGCAATGATATTTAGAATTTTTCTGTTATAATAACAATCTTACTCCCAATCCTTAGGGGATGTCACATATTTTAAAATAAAAAATCAATGCTCTGTGACCTCTAATAGACCACCAGTGACCTTGGATAGGTGTTATCAGATAATCAAAGACTGAATTTATAAGGGTTTCTTAACCTTAATCAGAAAAGGAATTGTCAGCTGGCAAGGATTTTAATGTATAGCCATGCCCCCCTTTCATCTTCTCTGTGATGAATTCTAGGAAAGTGCTCTACCACTGAGCCATGCCCCAAGTCCTTTATTGAGGGACTCTATGCAGGTGTTCTACAACTGAAAATACCTTCCCAGATATCTTTCTATTTTTTATTTTGAAACAATATCTTGTTAAATTGTTCAGGATAGTATTGAACTCACTGTGCAAGCAAGCAAGTGTAGGCAAGTTGCAGTCAAGTCTTGAACTCAAGATCATTTTGTATCAGCCTCCAGAATAGCATTACAGTCATGTGCCACAGAGCCCAGTTCTAGAAATCTTGCCTGATTATATGAGGTGGCTTTTCCAGGGCCTGTATCCATAAATCTCCCTAGGAAGGGGGAATAGAATATATTTTGCAGGTAGATGGAGGAGGGTGTGTGGGGATGGAAACAGGAGGAGTCAGGATGTGGGAGGAGGGAGGGAGAGAGTATTGGGAAAGAATCCTGGAATTGGAGACTATCACTAAAAACCTAGTGAAATAGAGAATTCAAGGACTCTTTGAGGGTGACTCTAGCTATGACTCCTAGCAATGGGGATATGGAGTCTGAAACAACCATCTCTGATGGAAGCAGATATAGAGACCCACAGCCAAATATTAGTTGCAAGGTTTGAGGAATCATGTGGAAGAGGGGAAGGAATGATTATAGGAACCAGAGGGTTAATAACACCACAAGAAAACCCACAGAATCAAGTAATCTGGGTTCATAGGATCTAATAGGGGCTCACAGGGACTGACTTGACAACCAGGGAGACTGCATGGATTTGACCTAGGCCCTCTGCACATATGTTACAGTTGTATATCTTGTTTTTTTTTGTAGGACTCCTAGCAGTAGGAACACAGGCTCTCTCTGACTCTGTTGTCTGCTTCTGGGACTCTTGTATTCCTACTGGGTTGCTTTATTCAGCCTTAGTATGAGGGGATGTACCTAGTCTTCCTGAAACATGATATGCCATGTTTGGTTGATTTCCATTCAAGGCCTGCTCTTTTCTCAAAAGAAATGGAAAAGTAGACAGGGGTTACAGGAAGGTGAGAGACTGGGAGGAGATAAGGGAGGGGGAAACTGAAGTTGGGTTTTAATACATGAGAGCAGAATAAATTAAAAATACTAAAAATGATACAAAATGTTAATTTTGTTGTTGTTGTTGGTGGTGGTGGTGGTGGTGGTGGTGGTGGTGTGTGTGTGTGAGAGAGAGAGAGAGAAAGAGAGAGATAGAGAGAGACAGAGACAGAGAGACAGAGAGAGAGAGGGAGTTAAAGGTCAAAGGACAATTTTGTGGAGTTGGGTATGTCTTTCCTCCTTTGTTTTGGTTTTGTGTATCTAGAACTTCCTGTTTTTTGATATCTTATCTATTCTTTCCAGGATGCTGATGGGACTCTTTGGGTATTAAACCCAGGACTTCTTGCATGCTAGATAAGCATGTTGCCTCTAAGTCATACCTCATTTACTTGCTAGTAGATTCTACACATATGTTCCAATACCAAGTTAGAGTCTCAACCCGTATGGAGGGCTTCCTCAGTGCATGCTCTTGTACATTCACTCAGAAGCAAAGTTTTGAAAAAATATTTAAAAAAATACTTCTTTTATATTTCTAGTTTATAATAAAATTACAGATTTCTCCCATCCTTTTTCTCTCTCTAAATCTTCCCATATGCCCCTTCTTAAAATTGTCATTACACACACACACACACACACACACACTACTGTTTTAAAATTTTATGTGCATTGGTGTTTTGCCTTCCTGTCTGTGTGAGTGTCAGTACCCCTGGAACTAGAGTTAAAATTGTGAACTGCCATGTGGGTGCTGGGAATTGAACTCAGGGTCTCTGGGAGAGCATCCAGTGCACTTTGCTGCTGAACCATCTCTTCAACCTCCATATATATACTTAAATACAATACCAGAAACAAATTTTTCCTGAATTCTTAGAATGTTGGGGGTGCAAATAGTAGGCGTTGTGTGTACAGCAATGTAAAAAGCAGGAACCTATATCTGAATGGTCTGAGTGTACATTGAAAAACCACACAGGAAGTGAAAAAAGCACACATAAATACATACTTTTTGTTAATCATGGACATTCAGAAGAGAGAGGAATAATTAGGGAACATTTACTTTTGACTGAGAGGTTCCTCATGGTATAGTATAGCTGTGATCTGAGAGTGCAGGAAGAAGAGAAAATAAGCACAAAGGTATGTGGAAGAAGATGGGGGCCCATTTGGAAAGAACACAGGTTATTAGATGGAGAAGAGCCAAATTTCTTCAAAGGACTGAAGCCATGAGCAAAGAATGAGGCTGGAGGGATGCTTGCTGTGGAGGATGTGACAGGTGTCTACAGAATGTTCCTTGTATTCTAATTACAATTGGAAGCTGATAAAGGGACATGAGTGGAGATGCTAGTTTAAAATGATTTATAAAACAAATTATGGTTCTTCTTGAAGCTCATTTCTTTCTTTAAATTACCCTGTGTATGTGTGCATATGTCATTGTGCACATGTGGATGTCAAAGGTCAATTTTGTGGAGTTCATTCTCACTTTCTAAATTTGGATGAATTGTAGAGATTAAATTCAGGTCATCAGACTTGCACAGAAGGCATCTGTATCTGATGAGCCATCTTTCTGTCTTAAAGACATTTTGTATCTTTCTTCCCATAGTTTGTCCTGGGTGTGCTAGTTTTTATCTGATTTTTTTAAAGTGGTATTTTTATATATTTGTTGAGAATTGAATGCATTTATACAATATAGTTTCATCATATCCATGACTATTATTTCCCTCTAAGTTTGTCTGATGTCCATGACCTGTCTGCCTTAATTTTATCTTCTCTCTCTCATACCCGAATGTAATTAGTGCTTCCTATATGAATGTGAGTGTGGAATCATGCACTTGAGCATGGCTGACTTATGAGAAATGAGTCCCCAAAGGAGAGTCAGTGTTCTACCCTCAGTAACATCCACTGTTGATTTCTTCTGTGCTAATGGGAGGACCTTGGAATATCCTGACCCATTCATGCTGGGATTGATTGTTCAGGCCACCAGAATTGATGTGAGCTACTGTGTGCAATAAAGTTTTGCATCTGGTTGATTTTTGCACAAGTTAAGGTTTTTCAATGTGATAGGACTTTGCATTTACTCAGTAATGTTTCTACCCATGAGTCATTTGCAAAGCTTACTACTTTACATAAAAAAAGGGATTCTGTGCAAGATGAGATTTTGCAAATGGTCAAATGATATTGTAGGATTGAAATTTACTGATGATTTTGAATCAGCATGAATCTACTTAGAATGAGTTTTGGATATTAATAGAAAATATAGTTAGTCTCTGACCAGCATTCATCATGGGATGAAGTTTGGTAGGCAGACACGCACCCCTGGATCATTTAGCTAAATATTAAGCTTATCTCTGACCACTAAATATCCAGATTCTTAGAGTACATTTTGTCTTAAGCCTTGAGGGATGGTTTCCCTGTAGCACAGGGAAGAGCATGCAGGACTCTGGAGGAGAGTCACACAGTCAGACATGGGTATGAGTTTTCTTAGTTTTCAAATAACAGAGAATAAACCCACCTCAAGATTTTATGATATATGAGGCAGATTAAAAAAAAACACTTCTTGAATGCCAAGGAGTGATGCACACAAGCCACATATTAGTTCCTATTTGTGTGTTTGTTTATTTAATGTGTATGGGTGCTTTGCTTGCATGTTTATCAGTGTGTTGAGTATATTCCTGGTGCTTGCAGAGGTCATAAAAGAGTGGTCGGTGCCTTGGAACTGAAGTTACAGATGTTTGTGGATCACCATATGGTTGCTCAGAATTGAACCCAGGTCTGTAGGAAGTGCAATCAGTGCTATCACTACTGAGCCTTCTCTTCAGCTCCATTTCCCATATATGGATAAGGGAGAGAAGCAACTTCTGTGATGCCCTCAGACCCTTTACAAGCTGCAATTCCATGCTTGTATCACAGCCTTACTAGAAACCTGGCAGCTACACCTTAGTTAGTTTTTAACCTTAATCTTCCATTTATATCTTATCTTTTATGTGAGTCTTTGTACCACTTCTCTATGGTAAGTTTTGTTCTCCTAATTTTAGTGAGGAAAAAGCTGTGATTGAAATAGAATTAACAGCTGTTGCATGTGTTCTAAGATCCAGGCAGGGAGTAATACACTACCTGGGGCCATATTGATGTGAGTGTCCTGTGCTGCCACTCAAGGCCGTGATGGTGTCTGTGTCCATGATGATTCTATGGGCCATGCATCTGGGTCTGTTTTGATGTTCATGCCCTGTGTTACCACAGAAGGTCATGTGAATGTTTATAGCCTGTGTTGCAGTCATGTTGATGTCTGTGGGCTGTGCTGCTAGCAGGGACCATATTGATGTGAGGCCATGGTGATGTCCTTGGTTTATGCTGCCACCAAGGGTTATTATGGTGTCCGTGGCCCATAAAGTAATAGAGAGCCTTGTTAATGTCTATGGTCTGCATTGCCACTAGAGACCATGTGTGTGGCATGTGCTGATGCTGGAGACCATGTGGATATCTGTGGTCTGTGCTATTCCAGAAACCATGTGTAAGCCTATGTTCTGTGCTCCTGCAGACTGTAAAAAGCAAGGAAGCTACTTTTGCCATGGTATTGATGATTATAGATGCAAAATAAAGAGAGACATAGAAGGTTTCTGGGACAAGCCCTCTGTCCTGCCCCACCAGATGACTAATAACTTAGACAGGAAGCTGTTGAAGACAACCCTTAAAATTGGGAGGAGGATGCTGAAATATAGCTTTCCACAACTGATAGCTTATGGAGGGTGAGGCATGTCTTCAAGGATCAAGTTTTCTTTAAAGGACTGACCACTGGGAGTTTGACCCTGTTCCACTGAATATATGAGAAACACAAATTAAATTTGTCTTTCTTTTTCCTCTACCTCCTCCTTCTCCTTCTCCTTTTCCTTTTCCTCCTTTTCCTTTTCCTTGTTCTTTTTGGGATGGAGGATGGCACAGGGAGGGTAGATGAACCTGACATGATTGGGAAGTAAGTGTGGTGTCAGTTGATGATATGACCTTCCCCCAAAATCAACAAAAATAATATGAAAAACTACTTATAAAACTTAGAATTTTTAAATTATTATTTGTATATAATGGGTGGACCACATGTGGAGGACACAGGAAATTTTTGATATTTATGTGGGTTCTGGGGTAGAACTTGTGTTGTTAGTCTAGTACCACAAGTCTGTCTGCTGAGCTATCTAATGAGTCCAACAATTGTTTGTTTTATTATTCTCTCATACATTATATCCTGATTGCACTTTTCCCTCTTCACTCCACTCTGCCCCACTCCCACTTCTTCTCTCCCTCAGATCCACTTTTCCTTTGTTTCTCATCATAAAAAGAATGGGCCTCCTAGGAATATTAACCAAACATGGCATAATAAAACAGAAAACAGAGTCAGAGACACCCCAACTCCTACTGTTAGAAGTCACACAGGAACACCAAGCTACATAACCATAACATATATGCAGAGGACCTAGCTTAACCTTTACAGGGTCTGTGATTTTTGCTGTAGTCTCTATGACCCTCTATGAGTCTTGCTTGGTTTATCTTGTGGGCCATGTTCTCAGGGTATCCTCATTTTCCCTGGCTCCTATAATCCTTTCTCTCCCTCTTCCATGGTTTCTCCTCGCTCTGCTGATGTTTTAGCTGTGGGTCTCTATATCTTTTCCCATCAGTTGCTGAATGATGCCTCTCTATTGACAATTGGACAATCTATGAAAATCTCTCTCTCTCTCTCTCTCTCTCTCTCTCTCTCTCTAATACACCAATTGATTGATTATTTAACTTATTAAAAATTGAAAATAGATTCTCTTATGCAATAAAACTCGACCACAGTTTCCCTCCCTTCATTCCTCTCAGTGTCCCCATCTCCCTACAAACTACTTCCTCTCTGTTTCCCTTAATAAATGAGCAGACCTCTAAGAAACAACAATCAAACATGACAAAACAGGATACAATAATACAAGGCAAACACTCTCACACTGAGGCTTAACAAGCCAGTGCAACAGGAGAAAAAAGAGTCCCAAGAATAGGCAAAAAGAGTCAGAGAAATATCCACTCCCATGATTAGTAGTCCCACAAAACCACCAAGCTAACAGCTACAACGTTTATGTAGAGAATCGGTTCAGACCCCTGTAGGCCCCATCTTTGTCATTTCAATTTTTATGAGTTCATATAAGTCCTGCTTAGTTGGGAATCAATTTACCTCAAGATCCAGTTATATCTTGACCATATACCCAAAGGATGCTCCATCCTACTTCAAGGAAACCTGATTAATCAATTTTATTGTTCCTGTGTTCATAATAACCAAAAGCTGGAAATAACCTAGATGTCTCTCAATTGAAGAAGATACAAAGAAAATGTACTGTATGTACACAATGAAGTATTGCTGAGCTGTTAAAAATGAAACCATGAAATCTGTAGGCAAATGGATGGACTAGGAAAAAATCATTATGAGTGAGGTAATTCAGACCCATAAAGATAAATGTAGTATATATTCACTTATATGTGGATATTAGTCATTGAATAAGTGATAATCAAGCTACAACCCTTATTCCCAGAGAGTTCAAGTATAGAGGAAGGGACTAAACTACACATGGATTTCCCTGTGATGGGAAAAGAGAATAGAATTTAGGGATGGGTTGGTGGTGGTTGGGGTGGAAAATGAATGACTAGGTATAGAAAAGGTTGAGGGGAGGGAATGTGGGGAAAGACAGCTAGAATTGAAGGGTATTTCAGGGATGGTATGGAATCAGTGCACTGACTGGTAATTTTCTAAAATATATGAAGTTGACCTAATGAAGTCTCCAAATATAGAGTCCTAACTGTTAATTTCTTGTTACAAAAGGAAATCTCCAGTATGAAGACTGGCTTACATCCAATTGAGTTGTTGGTCAAAGGAGTCAATGGAACGCTCCCCAAACCCAGGTGGTTGCCAAGATAATGTTACAGTGCCAGCAAGGCCCCAGAGTTGAGGTTTACTTCCATACAACTCATTGTACATGGAGAGGTTATATCTGAACATACCCACAGCAAGATATCACACACACACACACACACACACACACACACACACACACACAGAGAGAGAGAGAGAGAGAGAGACAGAGAGACAGAGAGAGACAGAGAGAGAGACAGAGAGAGAGACAGAGAGAGAGACAGAGAGAGAGATTGGAGAAATTTACTCCAATTTTCTAGTGTTTTTGGTATAGGAAGATACTCTGCAACCTACCCAAAGAGAAATGTAAACACAAACTCAGCTACAAAAGCTTTGATCTATAATCTGTTCTGCCTTTCAGATGTGCTAGGGCAATGGTATCACAAAACTTGTGGGAGTAACCAAACAATGTCTAGTTTGGCTTAAGTCTCACTCCTAGAGATCAAAGTCATACTGGGCCTTGCTTAGGTAACCAAGAACCAGAGACAAGATAGCCCAGAGAACTAGGGTAAAACCAAATAGTATGGGTCTAAAAAATGTAACAATAAAGATCAGAGCCTTATTCAGCCATCATCAGAGAAACTTCCTCTTGTAGCAGATGAGAAGAAATACAAAGACTCGCAGCCTCACAGCCAGGCAAAACACACACACACACACACACACACACACACACACACACACACAGCTCTAAATGCATTGTCTCTATTAAATATCTCTTTCTGCAGAGCTCAGGAAACTCCATGGAATAGGTGGTATAAAGAATGTAAGAGCCAGAGGGGATGGAGAATCTAGGAGAATAAGGCTGTCTAAATCAATGAAACAAAACTAATATGAACTCACAAAGACTAAAGGCTGACACAGAGCTACACACGCTCCTCTACCTATACAGTATAGCTTTCAGTTTAATATTTTTATAGGATTCCTGAGTGTGAACTCTGGAGACTCTGGTTCTAATGCCTACCCATGAGGCTCTTTTTCTTCTGTTGTATGTTTTGTCAAAATTCAATGTGATGGTTTTGTGATTTAGCTTATATTTTATTTTGTTGTGTTTTATTGCTATGTCTTAAAAAGAGAAACAGAAAGGAATTAGCTCTGGATGAGAGGGGAGGTGAGAGGAACTGGGAGAAGTAGAAGGAGAGGCAATAGTGATCAGGATATATTGTACGAGAAAATAATCTGTTTTAATAAAAGGTAAAAAAGGAAATGAAGAATTTCCTAAAATGAAAGTCTTCTAATATAACCTTCAAAAGGAAAAAATAGGGATTTGTCTTGTTACTTCTTTAAAACATATAAGCAAAAAGCAGAACCAATGAGAAACTTCAGCCCCGGGACCAGAGGTAAGACCAACTTTTCTGCTCCAAGTGACCTGCCTGGTGGACTCAGGACACACAGAAGCAAAATTCCTCTAGGACCAGACACTTCTGGTTTTTAGCTAGAGCCTGAACCTCGATGATCCCTGCCCACAGTTCCCTGCTCCCAAACCCTGTGGGAAAGAGAGCTCACCACCCAGACAGGTGGGCACTCCTGAGACTGCAGAGCTGGAGAGACTACCAATACTGCCCACCCCTGCCCACATCCCTGGCTTAAGAGGAAACTGTATAGGGCCCCTGGGAACAGGAAGACAGGGGCACTCAAACGGCAGGTTCCCTGCTGTCCAGACACTATCTGGATCTGAAGGGACCCAGCCAACAGCTCCCTGCAACCAAATGCCATGGGAGGGAGAGCTAAACCTTCAGAGGGGCAGACACACCTGGGAAGCCAGAAGAGACTACACTCTGCTCACATTTCAGACTCCAGAGGAAAACACCTAACCCCATCTGGGACCCCGGTGCACAGGGGCCTGGGAAAAGGCAGGGCAGGCCCTTCTGGTTGCTGACCTCACAGAGAACTCAAAAGCAGACCCCAGGAGCAACGTCAGCCCTGGGGACCACAGGTAAGACCACTTTTCTGCTCCAAGCGACCTGCCTGGTAGACTCAGGACACATGCCCACAGGAACAGCTGAAGACCAGTAGACAGGAAAGACTACACGCCTGAAAGCAGAACACTCTGTTCCCATAACTGGCTGAGAGAAAACAGGAAAACAGGTCTACAGCACTCCTGACACACAGGCATATAGGACGGTCTAGCCACTGTCAGAAATAGCAGAACAAAGTAACACCAGAGACAACCTGATGGCAAGAGGCAAGCACAGGAACCCAAGCAATAGAAACCAAGACTACTTGGCACCATTGGAGCCCAGTGCTCCCACCAAAGCAAATAGTGAATATCCAAACACACCAGAAAAGCAAGATCTAGATTTAAAATCACATTTGATTATGATGATGGAGGACTTCAAGAAAGACATAAAGAACTCCCTTAGAGAAATGCAGGAAAACATAAATAAACAAGTAGAAGCTTAAAGAGAGGAATCACAAAAATCCCTGAAAGAATTCCAGGAAAACACAATCAAACAGGTGAAGGAATTAAAAATGGAAATAGAAGCAATAAAGAAAGCATGAAGGGAGACAACCCTGGATATAGAAAACCAAAGGAAGAGACAAGGAGCTGTAGATAAAAGCATCACAAACAGAATACAAGAGATAGAAGAGAGAATCTCAGGAGCAGAAGATTCCATAGAAGTCATTGACACAACAGTCAAAAATATTGTAAAACAGAAAAAGCTGGTCCAAAAAAATACAGGAAATCCAGGACTCAATGAGAAGATCAAACCTAAGGATAATAGGTATAGAAGAGAGTGAAGACTCCCAGCTCAAAGGACCAGTAAATATCTTCAACAAAATCATAGAAGAAAACTTCCCTAACCTAAAGAAAGAGATGCACATAAACATACAAGAAGCCTACAGAACTCCAAATAGATTGGAACAGAAAAGAAACTCCTCCCATCACATAATAGTCAAAATAACAAATGCACAAAACAAAGAAAGAATATTAAAAGCAGTAAGGGAAAAAGTTCAAGTAACATAAAGGCAGACCTATCAGAATTACACCAGACTTCTCACCAGAGACTATGAAAGGCAGAAGAACCTGGACAGATGTCATAGAGGCCCTAAGAGAACACAAATGCTAGCCCAGGTTACTATATCCAGCAAAACTCTCAATTAACATAGATGGATAAACCAAGATATTCCATGACAAAACCAAATTTACACAATATCTTTCTATAAATCCAGCTGATAATATGTGGTAAAGCCCAACATAAGGAGGCAAGCTACACCCTAGAAAAAGCAAGAAACTAATAGTCTTGGCAAGAAAACAAAGGGAAGAAAAGCACACAAAGATAATCTCACATCCAAATACAAATATAACAGGAGGCAACAATTACTATTCCGTAATATCTCTCAACATCAATGGTCTCAAGTCCACAATAAAAAAACATAGATTAATAAACTGGATATGCAATGAGGACCCTACATTCTGCTACCTACAGGAAACACACCTCAGAGACAAAGACAGACACTGCCTCAGAGTGAAAGGCTGGAAAACAACTTTCCAAGCAAATGGTCGGAAGAAGCAAGCTGGAGTAGCCATTCTAATATCGAATAAAATTGATTTTCACCTAAAAGTCATCAAAAAAGATAAGGAAGGACACTTCATATTCATCAAAGGAAAAATCCACCAAGATGAACTCTCAATCATAAATATCTATGCTCCAAATACAAGGGCACCTACATATATAAAAGAATCCTTACTAAAGCTCAAAACACACATTGCACCTCACACAATAATAGTAGGAAATTTCAACACCCCACTCTCATCAATGGACAGATCATGGAAACAGAAATTAAACAGAGATGTAGACAGACTAAGAGAAGTCATGAGCCAAATGGACTTAACAGATATTTATACAACATTCTATCCTAAAGCAAAAGGATATATATTCATCTCACCTCCTCATTGTACTTTCTCCAAAATTGACCATACAATTGGTCAAAAAAACAGGCCTCAACAGATACAGGAAGATAGAAATAATCCCATGCATCCTATCAGACCACCACGGCCTAAAGCTGGTCTTCAATAACAATAAGGGAAGAACGCCCATATATACGTGGAAGTTGAACAATGCTCTACTCAACGATAACCTTGTCAAGGAAGAAATAAAGAAAGAAATTAAGGACTTCTTAGAATTTAATGAAAATGAAGGTACAACATACCCAAATTTACAGGACACAATGAAAGCTGTGCTAAGAGGAAAACTCATAGCTCTGAGTGCCTGCAGAGAGAAACAGGGGAGAGCATATATCAGCAGCTTGACAGAACACCTAAAAGCTCTAGAACAAAAAGAATCAAATACACCCAGGAGGAGTAGAAGGCAGGAAATAATCAAACTCAGAGATGAAATCAACCAAGTAGAAACAAAAAGGACCATAGAAAGAATCAACAGAACCAAAAGTTGGTTCTTTGAGAAAATCAACAAGATAGATAAACCCTTAGCCAGACTAAAGAGAGGACACAGAGAGTGTGTCCAAATTAACAAAATCAGAAATGAAAAGGGAGACATAACTACAGAATCAGAGGAAATTCAAAAAATCATCAGGTCCTACTACAAAAGCCTATATTCAACAAAACTTGAAAATCTGGAGGAAAAGGACAATTTCCTAGACAGATAACAGGTAGTGAGGTAAAATCAGGAACAGATAAACCATTTAAACAACCCCATAACTCCCAACGAAATAGAAGCAGTCATTAAAGGTCTCCCAACCAATCAGAGCCCAGGTCCAGATGAGTTCAATGCAGAATTCTATCAGACCTTCATAGAAGACCTCATACCAATACTATCCAAACTATTCCACAAGGGTAAAACAGATGGAGCACTACCGAATTCCTTCTATGAAGCCACAATTACTCTTATACCTAAGCCACACAAAGAACCAACAAAGAAAGAGAACTTCAGACCAATTTCCTTTATGAATATCGATGCAAAAATACTCGATAAAATTCTGGCAAATCGAATCCAAGAGCACATCAAAACAATCACCCAACATGTTCATGTAGGCTTCATCCCAGGCATCCAGAGATGGCTTAATATATGGAAAACCAACAACGTGATCCATTGTATAAACAAACTGAAAGAAAAAAACCACATGATCATTTCATTAGATGCTGAGAAAGCATTTGACAAAATTCAACACCCCTTCATGATAAAAGTCCTGGGAAGAATAGGAATTCATAGGCCCATACCTAAACATAGTAAAAGCCATATACAGCAAACCAGTCACTAACATTAAACTAAATGGAGAGAAATTTGAAACAATCCCCCTAAAATCAGGGACTAGACAAGGCTGCCCACTCTCTCCCTACTTATTCAATATAGTTCTTGAAGTTCTAGCTACAGCAATCTGACAACAAATGGAGATCAAACGGATACAGATTGGAATAGAAGTCAAAATATCACTATTTGCAGATGATAAAGATAGTATATTTAAGTGATCCCAAAAGTTCCACCACAGCACTATTAAGCCTCATGAACACCTTCAGCAAAGTGTCTGGTTATAAATTAACTCAAATAAATCAGTAGCCTTCCTCACAAAGAGAAACAAGCGAGAAAGAAATTAGGGAAACAACATCCTTCATAATAGTCCCAAATAATATAAAATAGCTTGGTGTGACTTTAACCAAGCAAGCGAAAGATCTGTATGATAAAAACTTCACTGGGTTCGATCCCCAGCCCAAAAAAAAAAAAAAAAAAAAAAAAAAAAAAAAAAAAAAAAACTTCAAGTCTCTGAAGATAGAAATTGAAGAAGATCTTCGAAGATGGAAAGATATCCCATGCTCATGGATTGCAAGATTAATATAGTAAAAATGGCTAGTTTACCAAATTGTTCTACAGATTCAATGCCATCCCCATCAAAATACCAATCCAAATCTTCAGAGAGTTAGACTGAGCAGTTTGCAAATTCATCTGGAATAACAAAAAACCCAGGATAGCTAAAACTATCCTCAACAATAAAGGGACCTCCGAGGGAATCACTATCCCTGAACTCAAGCAGTGTTACAGAGCAATGTGATAAAAACTGCATGGTATTGGTACAGAGACAGATAGATAGACCTATGGAATAGAATTGAAGACCCAGAAATGAACCCACACACCTATGGTCACTTGAGTTTTGACAAAGCGGTCAAAACCATCCAATGGGAAAATGACAGCATTTTTAGCAAATGGTGCCGGTTCAACTGGTGGTCTGCATGTAGAATAATGATAATAATCGATCCATGCTTATCACCCTGTGCAAAGCTTAAGTCCAAGTGGATCAAGGACCTGGACATCAAACCAGATACACTCAAACTTATAGGAGAAAAAATGGGGAAGCCTCTTGAACACATGGGTACTGGAGAAAATTTCCTGAACAAAACACCAGTGGCTTATGCTCTAAGATCAAGAATCAACAAATGGTGTCTCATAAAACTGCAAAGCCTCTGTAAGGCAAAGGACACTGTTGTTAGGACAAACCACAACCAACAGATTGGGAAAAAATCTTTACTAATCCTACAACTGATAGGGGGCTTATATCCAAAATATACAAAGAACTCAAGAAGTTAGACTGCAGGGAGACAAATAACCTTATTAAAAATGGGGTTCAGAGCTAAACCAAGAATTCACAGCTGAGGAATGCCGAATGGCTGAGAAACCCCTAAAGAAATATTCAACATCTTTAGTCATAAGGGAAATGCAAATCAAAACAACCCTGAGATTTCACCTCACACCAGTGAGAATGGCTCAGATCAAAAACTAAAGTGACAGCAAATGCTGGCGAGGATGTGGAGAAAGAGGAACACTCCTTCATTTTTGGTGGGGTTGCAGACTGGTACAACCATTCTGGAAATCAGTCTGGAGGTTCCTCAGAAAATTGGACATTGAACTACCTGAGGACCCAACTATACCTCTCTTGGGCATATACCTGAAAGATGCCCCAACATATAACTAAGACACATGCTCCACTATGCTCATAGCAGCCTTATTTATAATAGCCAGAAGCTGGAAAGAACCCAGATGCCCTTCAACAGAGGAATGGATACAGAAAATGTGGAACATCTACACAATGGAATACTACTCAGCTATCAAAAACAATGACTTTATGAAATTCATTGGCAAATGGATGGAACTGGAAAATATCATCCTGCGTGAGGTAACCCAATCACAGAAAAACACACATGGTTTGCACTCATTGATAAGTGGCTATTATCCCAAATGCTTGAGTTACCCTAGATGCACAGAACACATGAAACTCAAGAGGGATGGCTAAAATGTGAATGCTTTACTCCTTCTTTAAAAGGGGAACAAGAATACCCTTTGCAGGAAATAGAGAGGCAAAGATTAAAACAGAGGCAGAAGGAACACTCATTCAGAGCTTGCCCGACATGTGGCCCATACATATACAGCCATCCAATTAGACAAGATGGATGAAGCAAAGAAGTGCAGGCTGACAGTTACTGGATGTACATCTCTCCTGAGAGACTCACAGCCAGAATACAGCAAATACATGGGGAATGCCAGCAGCAAACCACTGAACTGAGAATGGGACCCCTGTTGAAGGAATCAGAGAAAGAACTGGAAGAGCTTGAAGGGGCTTGAGACCCCATATGAACAACAATGCCAATCAACCAGAGCTTCCAGTGACTAAGCCACTACCCAAAGACTATACATGGACTGACCCTGGGCTCCAACCTCATAGGTAGCAATGAATAGCTTAGTAAGAGCACCAGTGGAAGAGGAAGCCCTTGGTCCTACTAAGACTGAACCCCCAGTGGATGTGTTTGTTGGGGGGAGGGCAGTAATGGGGGCAAGATGGGGAGGGGAACACCTATATAGAAGCGGAGTGGGAGGGGCTAGGGGGATGTTGACCCAGAAACTGGAAAAGGAATAACAATCGAAATGTAAATAAGAAATACTCAAGTTAATAAATGAAAAAGAAAGTGTTTTATTATCTGTCACATTAAATTAATTCTAATTGTTTTTTTATTTAAAAAACTATTCTCTACACTGTCTTCTATTAGTTTTAGTATATTGAGTTTGATGTTGAAGTATTTGATCCACTTGGATTTGTGTTTTGTGTAGGGTTATAAATGTGGATCTATTTTCATTTGTATATGAAGATATAAAAGTAGAGCAGCACCGTTTGTCAGAGATATTCTCTTTCTTTCCATTTCATTTTATGGGCATTTTTCTCAAACACCAAAAGTCCACATGTGTGGGCTTATTTCTTGGTCCTCACTTCAATTCCATTGCGCAGCCTGTTTTTATGTGAATATCTTGTGGTTTTTATTATTATTTCTCTGTATTAAACACCCATATAACCCCTATGGAAATAGAGGCAGTCATCAAAAGTCTCACAACCAAAAACGTCCAGGTCCAGATGATTTTAGCACAGAATTCTATTAAACTTTCAAAGAAGAGCTAATACCAACAATCCTCAAACTGTTCCACAAGATAGAAACAGAAGGAATACTGCCAAACTCATTCCATAAGGTCACAAATACCTTGAAACTTAAACCACACAAAGACTCAACAAAGAAAGAGAATTTCAGACTGAATTATCTTATAAATATTGATGCAAAAATACTCAATAAAATACAAAACAAATCCAGAAACATATCAAAAACATGATCAAGTAGACTTCAACCCAGGATGTAGGGACCAATATATGAAAATACATCAATGTAACCCACCATCTAAATGAACTGAAAGACAAAATCACATGACCATAACATTAAATGCTGAAAAAGCCTTTGACAAAATTTAATATTATCAATAGAGCATACGCGGGCTGGACCTATGCCCCCTGTCCCGTGCTCGTCTCGCCAGCAGGAGCGCCAGCGGCACACACAGGATCCTTGCAGAAAAAGCTTTTTGCGTCTTGAGAGGGAGGCATAAGCTTACAATGCGGAGGCGAGTGAGGAATAACCATCCCTATATAGGAAACTATCCTCGCCTAGGACGTGTCACTCTCTGACTGGTCGCTGCCAATTATGCCAGATGCGTACCAAAATGCACGTGTCCCTTTGGTAGGGAAGTTTGCAAGCGCCTGCGTATTGCCCTTTTTTACTAGGTGCGTTCTGCGGATGCGGTGCCATCTTGTAATGGGTATGTAAGGACAGCTCCTCATATATGTGAGGACAGCTCCTCGGACAGCTCCTCACATCTGTGAGGACAGCTCCTCGGACAGCTCCTCACAGCCCCCCTGTACAGAGATCCATCCATTTGCTTAAGAATTTCATGAAGTCATTGTTTTCAATAGTTGAGTAGTACTCCATTGTGTAAATGTAGCATATTTTTTATATCCATTCCTCTGTTGAAGGACATCTGGGCTCATTCCAGCTTCTGGCTATTATAAATAAGGCTGCTATGAACATAGTGGAACACGTGTTCTTGTTAAATGTTGGAACATCTTTTGGGTATATGCCCAGGAGTGGTATAGCAGGTTCCTCAGGTAGTACTATGTCCAGTTTTGTGAGGAAATGGCAGACTGATTTCAACAGTGGTTGTACCAGCTTGCAATCCCACCAACAATGGAAGAGTGTTCTTCTTTCTCCACATCTTTGCCAGCATCTGTTGTCACCTGAGTTTTTGATGTTAGCCACTTTGACTGGTGTGAGGTGGAATCTCAGGGTCGTTTTGATTTGCATTTCCCTGATGACTAAGGATGTAGAACATTTCTTTAGGTGCTTCTCAGCCTTTCAATATTCCTCAGTTGAGAATTCTTTATCTCTGTATCCCATTTTTTAATAGGATTATTTGGCTCTCTGTACTCTATCTTCTTGAGTTCTTTATGTTTTAGCCCTCTATCGGATGTAGGATTGGTAAAGATCTTTTTCCAATCTGTTGGTTGCCATTTTGTCCTATTGACAGTGTCATTTGCCTTACAGAAGCTTTGCATTTACATGAGGTCACATTTGTTGATTCTTTTTTTTTTTTTTTTTTTTTAGAGCTGAGGACTGAACCCAGGGCCTTGAGCTTGCTAGGCAAGCGCTCTACCACTGAGCTAAATCCCTAACCCGATTCTTGATTTTAGAGCATAAGCCACTGGTGTTATGTTCAAGAAAATTTCCCCTGTGCCTATGTGTTCTAGGCTCTTCCCCAGTTTCTCTTCTATTAGTTTCAGTGTATCTGGTTTTATGTTGAGGTCTTTAATATGCTTGGATTTGAGCATTGTAGAAGGAGGTAATAATTGGTTGATATGCATTCTTCTACATGCTGACCTCCAGTTGAACCAGCACTAAAATGTGGGCCTTAAGGGAGGAGTTAGAGAAAAAAACCATAGGAGCTGAAGGGGTTACCTTCAGGAACAACCCTCTAGGAGAAAAACAATATCAACCAACCAGACACCACAGAGCCCCCAGGGACTAAACTACCAACCAAAAGGCACACAAGAAGCAACACTGCTCCCGCTGCATATATAGCAGAGAATGGCTTTGTTGGGCATCAATGGTAGTAGAGACCCTTTGTCCTGTAAAAGCTCAATGTCCCAGTGTAGGGGAATGCCAGGGCAGGGTGCTGGGAGTGGATGGGTGGGTGGGTGAGCATCCTCACTGAAGCAAGGGGATGGTGGATGGGATAGGTGGTTGCTGAAGGGGAAACCAGTAAAGGGGATAACATTTAACATTTAATTAAAGAAAATATCCAGTAAAAACAAAAATAAATTAAGAAAGTAAAGAAAATGCTGTGTGTTTCCCACTGGATGGTATCAGCTCCTTTGTCAAAGATCAAGTGACCATAGGTGCGTGGGTTCATTTCTGGGTCTTCAATTCTATTTCATTGATCTACTTTCCTGTCTCTGTACTGATACCATCATGATTGTTCTGCAATACAGCTTGATCTAAGGGATAGTGATTTCCCCAGAAGTTCTTTTATTGTTGAGAATAGTTTTGCTATCCTGGGTTTTTTGTTATTTGTTATTCCAAATGAGTTTGAAAATTGCTCTTCCTATCTCTATGAAGAATTGAGTTAGAATTTTGGTGGTGATTGTAATGAATCTGTAGATTGCTTTTTGGCAAGATGTACACTTATACTATATTAATCCTGGCAATCCATGAGCATGGGGGAGCTTTCTATATTTTGAGATCTTTGATTTCTTTTTTTAGAAACTTGAAGTTCTTGTCATACAGATCTTTCCATTGCTTGGTTAGAGTCACACCAAGGTGTTTTATATTATTTGTGACTATTGTGAAGGATGTCATTTGTCTAATTTCTTTCACAACCTGTTTATCTTTTGAGTAGAGGAAGGCTACTGATTCGTTAGAATTAATTATATATCCAGAGACTTTGCTGAAGTTGTTTCTCATATTTAGGATTTCTCTGGTAGAACTTTTAGGGTCACTTATGTATAGTATCATATCATCAGCAAATAGTGATATTTTGACTTCTTTCCTTAATATTTTGTATTTCTTGGATATTTTATGTATTTACATTTCAAATGTTATGCCCTTTTTCCCCTTTCCCCTATCCCCTCTTCCATCTTCCTGCTTCTATGAAGATGCTTTTTATTCCCACACACTCTCATCTCAATGCCCTGGCATTCCCCTACGCTGGGGAAAGGAACCATTACAGGGGCAAGGGCTTCTCCTTCTAATCATGCTGGACAATGCTGTCCTCTGCTACATATGCAGCTGGTGCCATGGTTTCCTCCATCTGCACTCATTGGTTGGTGGTTTAGTCCTTGGGAGCTCTCCAATTTGAATACCTTTGATCTTTTGTTGTCTGCTTGCTCTCACTAAGACTTTGAGTACTATATCGAATATGTCGGAAGAGAGCGGGAGGCCTTGCCTAGTCCCTGATTTTAAATACTTTGTGCAGCATGAAAAGAACACAATTCAGGGATCTATCCAGCCACTCTTCTACCAATGTATTAAGTCATAGGACTCTGGAACAAGAAATTTTCCTGTGTTTCTACAACACTTTCCTCAACTCTGGCATAAGAAGATGGATTAAGGTATCCTTATACACATGACTCCCCATGTGATGTGGATGATTTTCTTCCTGGGAACACCTCGAGTTTCTTTGTTTACACTTAGTGCCATTGATATGAAGTGTTTCTTTTTATGTATATATTAAATTGCAAGGCTACGTGCTTAGTTTTGCGGTCTGGAGAGAGGGAAAGATGATGGAGAGAAGAAAGTGGAGGGGCAGATGGAGAATCAGAGTCTGCAGTAGAGTCTGAAGGAGGGGAATGGAGAGAAGAAGAAGGGGAAGTAGAGGAGGGGGGAATATAGGAGGCATTGAGGGGATTGGAGGAAGACGGTGGTAGAAGACAAGATGAACTGGAGTTAGAAATGGAGTGAGTGGAGCAGATGGTGAGGAAGAAGAGATGGAAATGGACGAAGTGGAGGAGAAAAAGCATTAGAGGAAGAAGAGAGGAAGGAAGAAGAGAGGAAGGCAAGTGGTCATTTTCAATACAAAAATATAAGAAATAGTACCAGACTGAGTCTAGTTGTGGAGAGAAAAGAGTGGGAAGACGAGGGAGGAGGGAAGAGATTATGTAACAAGGAGGAGTCAGAAGGTATAATTGGATCCCAGGCCTGTAAGATCTTCAGAGTGAGCTACATTTGCCAACCTGACAGGAGGAACATGACCAAGCATGTCGGTTTTCTATTGGTTTCAATCTGCCTATTTCACAGCCTTTTCAGTTTTCAAGAAGAAGGTAAGGGAGTGAAGTGAGTGTGTCTTGTGATGGATTTTTGATGAAGCAGCCTGGTACATCATTGTCATACATAACAAACTTTGAGATGTCCTGGAGGGGAGAGACCATTCTGATTTCGTGTGTTCTAATAAATGAAAAGGAAAGGCAAGTTCTCTACAAAACATGATCTTGCAAGAGGCTCAAACCTAGCAAGAAAAAACTAATAGGAGAGAAAGAATGAGAATGATAATTGGGGTATTCTTGAGGCAGAAATCACATGATAGAACAAGTATTCTCTTCAGTTTGATATGTTTGAAATGCCTACATAAGGTGAAAAGGAGACTGAGTTTTGTAAAGTCTATTTTATTCCCTTATTAAAATTGTGTTGTCCTGAGTGACTCTGAAATGGCTATTTACTGAAGGATTGCTTTCCAGTTCCTGTCTTAGTGTTGTGAGGACTGTGCAGAGCTCTGCAAACTATGCTTTATGGAGTGGCTAAGAGTCACTTAAGTACTCCTCAGCACATCTTTGCATCTAAAAATAATTAAAAGAGTGGATAAGTCTTTAAAAGTGAAAGAGAAAAAAGGAAGATGCTCTTTGTATAATCACTTTTATATCAACTGGAATTCCTATTTTATGATTATTGAAAGGCAGCACTTTTTTCCATAGCTATATATTTTTATTTGAAAAACTTAAATGATATTTATTTGTGTATGTGCATGTACACTTGTATATCATAGTGCGCATATAGAGATCAAAGGAAAACTTGCAGGAGTCTGTTCTCTCCTTCCACTACATAGATTCGGGGGGACTAAACTCAGGCCACCAGCTTTGTCAGCAAGCACCTCTATCCCCTGAGCCATGCTGTTGGCTCAGTTCTCTCTTTTATCATGTACACACAGTACATAATCCAATAAACTACTTAAGATGTTCCTAAGACTTTTCTCATGTTATCCTGAACTTAGAATGATGCAGTGATGTTTTGTTTTTAGTCATCCAATTATTGCTTATTTATGATCCTCTTTTAGACAACTTACAAACATTTGCTTTTGGAGTTACAAAGGATACCATCATTGCCTTTTTTCCCAAAAGACTTATATTATCTGTATGAGTGTTTTGGCTTCAGGATTATACATATACCATGTGCATGCCTGGTGACCATGGAAAGTGGAAGATATGCCCTGGAACTGGCATTACAGATGGTTGTGAGTTGCCATGTGGATCCTGAAAACTGAATTCAAGTCCCCTGCAAAAGCAGTGAGGGCTCTTAAACACTGAGCCATCCCCAGGTGTCACCTCAGTTTTTGTATCATGTTGTCTTTTTGGGGGAGTGGTAGCTCATCATAGTGGTGATCAGAGGACAACTTGTGAGACCCCAATCTCTTCTTTCCACCATGTGGGTGCTAGGGATCTGACTTGTGTCCTCAGACTTGGCTTGGTGGGAAGTGCCTACAGGCCTTTTGTTTGAGCCGCTGAAGTGTATACTGAAGGCTTGTGGTGCTAACTCTAGTCAGTGTGGGCTGTAATGATCATATTACTGTAATAGCCAGTCTAAAGATGAAAGAATATGATCAGAAGTTAGAAGCATTATGCTTTCAGAGAAATCCAATAATGAAAATCATCAAATCTTAGCACTTTGGCAGTGATATCGTGGTAGGATTTGGAGTGAAAAATTAAACATCACAAATATCTTTAGTCAATGATTGAACAGGCAAGTGGGAAGACAGAAGAAACAGGATTTGAGTGGTACATACTGAAACCATTATGATCATAGTCTGAAGATGGAGAAGTTAGAGTTGGAAACACTTCACAGAGGACTGGTTTGAGTGATCTCTTTCCAGGGCTGAAATTATTATTTTAGGAATAAAATATATAACCAATAGCTAGCAAATGGTAACCCCTCCTGTATACTGTTTCTTCTACTTTTATTTAGAATTGTAATTATTTTTAAGAATTTCATAATACATACAATAAAAATAATTATACACTTATTTTCCCTTTGATTTACACCTACATGTCCTATTCACAAATGTTTTTTAAACGTATTATTTTTTCTGAAAATTTTTTAGGGAATTTTATGTCATGTACCCCATCACACCTATTTCCCAGTCCTCCCCTGTATACCCTCCCCCTTGTAACCCCTCCCCTAAAATAACCAAGTCCAATTTGTGTTATTTCTATACTCACTGGAACATGGTCAAACTCTCTTAGCCTGCCCCTTAAATAGAACTGAATTGTTTCGCTCTCGCACTCCATACCAGAAGTCATCAATTGTGGAGAGCTAACTCCAGCATTCTTATCACACTTTAATAGTTCTCTTCAGTGGCTCAATATTAGGCTGCTACTATTTTGGGGAGGTGGTGGTGGTTGGGGATATGGTAAAGGTTGTCATAGAAGCCTTTCATGTCCCTCTTTCTCAACTATGCATTAACAGTCATTGATATAACTACAGAAGTAGCTTTTTTGGTCTTTACAGTCAGCTGGAACATGGACCATGGGCTTCCACATAGCTTCTAGTGACAGTACGGACAATGAACATGGCCTTAGACTGCAATAGGCCCAAAGACATATACAAGGCCCTTAAAGGCAACCTGAACTTCAGAAATCACCATGATTTCAGATGGTCATGAAAATTATTCACATCAACATGGACCCCAGTTGTAGCAAGGTTCATTAATATAAACATGGATTTGGTGGCAGTTCAGACCATGGACATCCTCATGCTCTTTGGTGGCAATATTGACCACAAACAGACCCAGGATACAGTAGGACCTCTGACCCAGACATGGTCCTGGGTAGCAGCATGAATCAAATATAACCATGGCTTCAGGTGATAGCCCAAGCCACCCACAACAATATGGTCCTCTGTAGTAGGATGGTCCACAGGTATCAACATGGACCTAGGCTACAACACTGACCACAAGCATTCACATGGTTTTTGGTAGTAACATAGATCATGGATATCAACACAGACCCTGGTTTCAGTAGGACCATGGGCCCAGGAATACTGCTCAGTGTCAGTATGGATCAGGAAATCACCATGGCCTCACATGGCAGCACAGGCCATTCAGATCAAATGTGTCTCCCAGAGGAAGCACAGTTCCCAAACATCAGCATAGCTTTGGATGGACCATGGACATCTGAAGCACTTTGGTGTTATTGCAGGCTATGGACATCAACACAAACTCCATATCTTCAAGACCAAAAGTCCAGTCATGGCCCTTGAGGACAACACTAGCACAGACATCACCATTGCCTCAGGTGGCAGTTCAGATTATTCAGATCCATGTGACCCCAACAGTAGTATGGCCCATGGAATTCAACATGGTTTTAGGAGGCAGTACAGACCATAGTCATCTGCAGGGCCTTTTGTGGTAACATGGGCTACAGACATCAACAGAGACCCTCAATACAGTAGGACCATAGATACAGACATAGCCTTTGGAGGTAGCACAGATACAGACATCACCATGGTGTTAGGTGGCAGTGCAGTCCACTCACATCAGCCTGGTTCTCAGTGGTGCTGCATCTCATCACGTCTCCAGATCTGTCTCTTTCCACAGTGCAAGAAGCAGATTTTTCTCCTTTTTTTCTATCTTTCTAATTGCTCTTCATAATTGTGCCCATCACTTGTCCATGAAAGCAAGGAGGCCTAAGTGTCTTCTGATGCCTGTGATCCCAAACATTTTTTGTTTGTTTATTTTATTGGATATTTTATGTATTTACATTTCAAAGGTTATCTCCCCCCTCCCATTCCCCTACTCCTGTTTCTTTTTTCTCCCTCCACCTTTATTAAATTGAGTATTTCTTATTTACATTTCAATTGTTATTCCCTTTCCTGGTTTCCAGGCCAACATCCCCCTAACCCCTTCCCCTCCCCTTCTCTATACGTATTCCCCTCCCCATTCTCCCCCCATTACCGCCCTCTCCCCAAAAATCCCATTCAGTCTTGGCAGGACCAAGGGCTTCCCCTTCCACTGGTGCTCTTACTAGGCTATTCATTGCTACCTATGAGGTTGGAGCCCAGGGTCAGTGCATGTATATTCTTTGGGTAGTGGCTTAGTCCCTGGAAGCTCTGGTTGGTTGGTATTGTTGTTTATGTGGGGTCTCAAGCCCCTTAAAGCTCTTTCAGTCCTTTCTCTGAATCCTTCAACGGGGGTCCTGTTCTCAGTTCCATGGTTTGCTGCTGGCATTCGCCTATGTATTTGCCATATTCTGGCTGTGTCTCTCAAGAGAGATCTACATCCTGTTCCTGTCAGCCTGTACTTCTTTTCTTCATCCATCTTATCTAGTTTGGTGGCTGAATATGTATGGGCCACATGTGGGGCAGGCTCTGAATGGGCATTCCTTCAGTCTCTGTTCTAAACTTTGCCTCCCTATTCCCTCCCAGGGGTATTCTTGTTCCCCTTTTAAAGAAGGAATGAAGCATTCACATTTTGGTCATCCTTCTTGAGTTTCATGTGTTCTGTGCATTTAGGGTAATTCCAGCATTTGGGCTTATATCCACTTATCAATGAGTGCATACCATGTGTGTTTTTCTGTGATTGGGTTACCTCACTCAGGATAATATTTTCCAGTTCCATCCTACGAATTTCATAAAGTCATTGTTTTTGATAGCTGAGTAGTATTCCATTGTGTAGATGTACCATGTTTTCTGTATCCATTCCTCTGTTGAAGGGCATCTGGGTTCTTTCCAGCTTCTGGCTATTATAAATAAGGTTGCTATGAACATAGTGGAGCATGTCCTACCCCTGTTTCTAAGAAGATGTTTCCACTCCCACCCACTCCCAACTCAATGCCCTGGCATTCCCCTACACTGGTGAAACTAGCCTTCAGAGGACCAAGGGCTTCTCCTACTGATGCCAGACAATGCTATCCTTTGCTACATATGTGGCTAGAGCCATATATGTGTACTCATTGATTGGTTTAGTCCCTGGGAGCTCTAAGAGGGTCTGCTTTGTTGATATTGTTGTTCTTCCTATGGGGTTGCAAACCACTTCAACTCCTTCAGTCCTTTCTCTATCTCCACCACTGCAGTGAAACAATCTGATATTCCCCACTCCCATTAGGAGTCCCATAAAAACACCAAGCCAACAACCATAACACATATGAACAGGACCTACCTCAGACTCATGCAGGTTTCATGATTGCCACTTTAGTCTCTATGAAAAGCTCCACTTATTTATGGAATCCTGGGCACTAGAGCCAAAGCTAAGCTGTGCACTGACCTCTAAGGACACTGAACTAGAGTCATAGTCACTCAGGGTACTCTCTTGTCTTGTAGAAGCCATGATACTTTAATACTTACTTTTAAAGTAGTTAAAAATTTTGTGTAACTTGAACTTGCACAGGTCTTGTGCATTCTGTTACAACCACTGTGAGTTCAAATGTACAATTTAGGAATAAAAGTTTTTTCATAAATTTAGCAAGATATTTTCGTCTCTAATTCTAAATGTTAAAAAAATTAGTGAAATAAATATTTGTTCCTAATTGTGTTTTTCAGAATATTATGCAGCAACTATAGGTGAGTTTGCTTTTTAAAAACCTTTTATTAGGTGTTGTAAAAAATGTTGTAGTAAGTGGTATCAATGGATATTTCATATTTTTAAAGGATAAAATATCATTTTATGTATATAGACTATACAAAGCAAAGTAAGCTCCTTTAAAATAGGTAAGGGTTTTATATGGTTTGAATTTGCATGGGTCTTGTGCATGTTGATAGATCTCAAGATTCCTTCAGTTTCTGCTCCATTTTTGTTTCTGCATTTTCTTTAGACAAGGACAAATCTGGGTTAGAAATTTTTTGATGGGTGGGTGGCCCCATCCCTCCACTGGGGGACATGTCTATCTACTGAAGGTGGTGCATTCAGGTTCTCTCTCCCCAATGTTGGGTTTTTCAGTTAATGTCATTCACATTGGGTTCTGGAGATGTCTCACATCACTGGTGTCTGGAACTTTCTAGTAGTTCCCCAACTTCCCCACACTCCACTGTTACGTATTTCTATTTATTCTCCTGGCTCTCTAAACTTCTATCCTTTCTCTACAAATTCATGATCTGCCTCCCTTTTTTCCTCCCCCTGCCCTCTTCCACCCAGGTCCCTCACCCTGCCTCCCATTAGAAACCTTACCGTTTCTAAGTGGGTTTGGAACATCCACACTTTGGTGTTCCTTCTTGCTAAACTTCATATGGTCTATGAGTTGTATCGTGGGTGTTCTGAGATATAGGACTAATATTCACTTATGAATGAGTACATATCATGTATGTCCTTTTGGGTATGGGTTAACGTCACTCAGGATGATATTTTTTAGTTTCACCTATTTGCCTACAAAGTTCATGAAATTGTCATTTTCAACAGGTGAGTATTATCTCATTCTATAAATGTTTCACATTTTCTGTATCAATTTTTCCATTGAGGAACATCTGTTTTGTTTCCAGCTTTTGGCTGCTATACATAAGGCTGCTATGAGCATAGTGGAGCATGTGTCCTGCAGCTTCTTTTGGGTGAATGTGCAGTAGTGGTTTACCTCTGTCTTCAGAAAGAAATACTGCTAATTTTCCAAGTGGTTTTACTAGCTTGCCATCCTACCAAAAATTAAGGAGTATTCCTCTTTCTCCATATCCTTGTCAGGATCTACTGTCACCTGAGTATTTGATCTTAGCCATTCTGACTGTTGGGATGTGGAATTTCAGGGTTGTTTTGATTTGTATTTCCCTGATGACTAAGGATGTTGAACATTTCTTTAGGTGCTTCTCAGCCATTCAGTATTCGTCAGTTGAGAAATCTTTGTTTAGCTCTGTACGCCATTTTTAATTGGGTTATTTAGTTTTCTGGAGTGTACCTTCTTGAGTTCTCTGTATATTTTGGATATTAACCCTCTATCAGATCTAGGCTTGCTAAAAAACCTTTTCCCAAGCAACAGGTTGCCATTTTGTCCTTTTGACAGTGACCTTTGCCTGACAGAAGCTTTCCAGTTTCATTAGGTCCCATTTGTCAATTGTTGATCTTAAAGCCTGCTCTAAGCCTGTTCTGTTCAGGAAAATTTCTCTTGTGCTGATGTGTTTAAAGCTTTCCCTCACTTTTTCTTTCTTTTGTTTTTAAAATTGGATATTTCTTTATTTACATTTCAAATGTTATTCCCTTTCCCAGTTTCCTGTCCATAAGTCCCCTATTCCCTCCACTCCCCTTTTTATAAGGGTGTTCCCCTCCTGATCCATCCCCCTTACTCCTCCCCCCATATTCCCTTACACTGGGGTCCAACCTTGACAGGACCAAGGGTTTCTCCTTCCATTGGTGCCCAACAAGGCCATCCTCTGCTACATATGCAGTTGGAGCCATGGGTCAGTCCATGTATCGTCTTTGAGTAGTGGTTTAGTACCTTGAAGCTCTGGTTGGTTGGCAATGTTGTTGTTATGGGGTTGCAAGCCTCTTCAACTCTTTCAATCCTTTCTATAATTCCTACAATGGGTGTCCCATTCTCAGTTCAGTGGTTTGCTGCTAGCATTAACCTCTGTATTTGACATGCTCTGGTTGTGTCTCCCAGGAGAGATCTATATCCAGTTTCTGTCAGCCTCCACTTCTTAGTTTCATCAATCTTATCTAGTTTTGGTGGCTGTATATATATGGGCCACATGTGGGGCAGGCTCTGAATGGCCATTTCTTCAGTCTCTGTTCTAAACTTTGCCTCCATATCCCCCTTTTAAGAAGGAGTGAGGCATCCTCATTTCCATCATCCTTCTTGAGCCTCATGTGGTCTGTGGTTGCATCTTGGGTAGCTTGAGCATTTGGGCTAATATCCACTTATCAGTGAGTGCATACCATGTGTGTTTTTTCTGTGATTGTGTTACCTCACTCATGATGATATGTTCTAGTTCAATGCATTTGCCTCTGAATTTCATGAAGTCATTCTTTTTGATAGCTGAGTAGTTCCACTGTGTAGATGTACCACATTTTCTGTATCCATTCCTCTGTTGAAGGGCATCTGGGTGCTTTCCAACTTCTGGTTATTATAAATAAGGCTGCTATGAACATAGTAGAGCATGTGTCTTTATTGTATGTATGAGCATCTTTTGGGTGTATGCCCAGGAGAGGTATAACTGGGTCCTCAGGTAGCGTAGTATCCAATTTTCTGAGGAACCTCCAGACTGCTTTCCAGAGTGGTTATACCAGATTGAAATCCCCCAAACAATGGAGGAGTGTTCCTCTTTCTCCACATCCTCACTAGCATCTGCTGTCACCTGAGTGTTTTATCTTCGCTATTCTGACTCGTGTGAGGTAGAATCTCAGGGTTGTTTTGCTTTTCCTTTCCCTGATGAGTAAGGATGTTGAACATTTCTTTAGGTATTTCTCAGCTATTCCCCCACTTTTTCTACTATTAGATTCATTGTATCTGGTTTCATGTGGAGGGTCTTGATCCACATGTACTTGACCTTTGTACAAAGAGATAAAATGGATTAATTTGTATTCTTCTACATGCAGAATCTCAGTTATATCAGCACCATTTGTTGAAGATGCTGTCTTTTTCCCCACTCTATGTTTTTGGCTTCTTTGTCAAAGATCAAGTGATCATGGGTGTGTGGGTTCATTTCTGGGTCTTCAATTCTATTTCATTCATCTGCCTGCCTGTCTTTGAACCAACATCATTCAGTTTTTATCAATATTGCTGTTTAGTACAGCTTGAGATCAGAGATGGTGAGTCCCTTAGTTCTTTTATTGTTGCAGATTGTTTTAGTTATCCTGGATTTTTTGTTATTCCATATGATGTTGAGAAATGTTCTTTCTATCTCTTTGAAGAATTGAGTTGGAATTTTGACAGGAATTGCATTGAGTCTGTAGTTTGATTTTCGTAAGATGTCCATTTTTACTACTCTAGTCCTGCCAATTGTCAGCATGGGAGATCAATCTTCTGAGGTCTTCTTCAAACTCTTTTTTCAGAGACTTGAATGTCTTGTCATACAGGTCTTTCACTTGCTTGTTTAGAGTTATGCCAAGATATTTTATATTATTTGTAACTATTACAAAGGGTGTTGTTTCCCTAATTTCTCTCTCAGCTCATTTATCCTTTGTGTAGAAGAAGGTTACTTATTTGTTTGAGTTTATTTTGTATATAGCTAATTTGCTGACATTGTTTATCAGTTGTAGGAGTTCCCTGGTAACATTTTGGGAGTTGCTTATGTATACTATCATATCACCTGAAAATAGTGATGCTTTGACATCTTCCTTTCCAATTTGTATCCCCTTGATCTCCTTTTGTTTTCTAAATGTTCTAGCTAGAACTTTTGAGTACTATATTAAATAGGGAAGGAGAGAATGGGCAGCCTTGTCCCTGATTTTAGTGGGTTTGCTTCAAATTTCTCTTCATTTAATTTGATTGTGGCTGTTGGTTTGCTGGATATTGCTTTTTTTATGTTTATGTATGGGTCTTGAATTCCTGTTCTTTCCATGACTTGTAATATGAAGAGGTGTTGTATTTTGTCAAAGACTTTTTTGAACATCTAATGAAATGATTGTATGACTTTGTTCCTTGAGTTTGTTTATATAGTGATTTATATTGATCAATTTCTACATATTTAACCATTCCTGCATCCCTTGGATGAAACTTACTTGATCATGGTAAATTATCATTTTGTTTTGTTCTTGGATTTGATTTGTGAGAATTTTATTGTGTATTTTGCCTTGATATTCCTAAGCAAGATTTGTCTGAAGTTCTCCTTTTTTGTTGAGTCTTCATCTGGTTGAGTTATCAGCCTAACTGTAGCTTCATAAAATGAATTATTCAGTATTCATTCTGTTTCTATTTTGTGGAATAGTTGGAAGAGTATTGATATTAGGGCTTCTTTGAAGGTCTGATAGATTTCTGCACAAAAACCATCTGGCTCTGGGCATTTGGGAGGTGGGGAGGGACTTTTAATGATTGCTAATATTTCCTTAGGGGTTATAAGACTGTTTAGATAGTTTATCTGGTATTGACACAACTTCAGTATAGGGAAAACATATATAAGACTTCCATTTCATTTAGATTTTCCAGTTTTGTTGAACATAGGCTTTTGTAATAAGATCTGATTTTTTTTCAATTTTCTCAGTTTCTATTGTTATGTCTACCTTTTCACTTTTAATTTTGTTAATTTGGATACTCTCTCTGTGCCCTTTATTTCTTTTGGCTAAGAGTTTATTGTGTTGGTTTTATTAAATAACAAGCTCTTGGTACTGTTGAATCTTTGTATACTTCTCCTTGTTTCTAATTGGTTGATTTCAGTTCTGAGTTTGATTATTTCCTGCTGTCTACTCCTCTTGGGTGTATTTGCTTCTTTTGTTCTAGAACTTTCAGATGTGCTGTTACGTTGTTAATGTATGTTCTCTCCATTTTTTTATTAAGGCACTTCATGCTATGAATTTTCCCCTTTGCACTGTTTTCACTGTGACTCATAAGTGTATGTATGCTCTGCCTTCATTTTCATCAAATTCTAAAGTCATTAATATCTTTCCTTATTTCTTACCTGACCAAGTTATCGACCAAGTAGAGAGTTATTCACTTTCTATGGGTATGTGGACTTCCTGTTTTGTTGTTATTGAAGATGGTTCTTATTCTGTGGAGGTCTGATAGAATGTATGGGATTATTTTAATCTTCTTGTATCTTTTGAGGCTTGTTTTCTGTCCCATTATATGGTCAGTTTTGGAGACAGTATCATGAGGTGCTGAGAAGAAGGAATATTCTTTTGTTTTAGGTTGAAATGCTCTTTAGATATCTGTTAAATCCATTTGATTCATAACTCCTGTTAGTTTCTGTGTATCTCTGTTCAGTTTCAGTTTCCGTGATCTTTCTCTTGTTGAGAGTGGGGTGTTGAAGTCTCCCACTATCATTGTGGGGGATTCAATGTGTGTTTTGAACTTTAGTAACATTTCTTTTACAAATATGGGTGCCCTTGCATTGGGTGGTAGATATTCAGATTTGGTGGATTTTTCCTTTGACTAGTAAAAAGTGTCCTTTCTCATCTCTTTTAATAACTTTTGGTTTAAAGTTGATTTTTTTGTGTATTACAGTGGTTATTCCAGCTTGTTTCTTGAAACCATTTGCTTGGGAAATTTTTTCCAGCCTTTTACTCCAAGGTTATGTCTGTCTTTGTCACTGATGTGTGTTTCTTGAATACAACAAAATGCTGCATGCTATTTATGTAGCCAGTCTGTTAGTGTATGTGTTTTTATTGGGGAATTGAGTTCACTGATGTTGAGAGATATCAAAGAGCAATCATTCTTTGTTACTGTTATTTTTGTTTAGATGTGGTATTATATTTGTGTGGTTCTCTTCTTTTTGGTTTCTTATAAAGTTATTAATTTCGTGGCTTGTCTTCAGTATATTTTTCCTCCATGTGTTGGGGTTTTCCTTCTATCATTTTCTGTGGGGCTGGATTAGTGGAATGATATTGTTTAAGTTTATTTTTGTTGTGGAATATCTTGGTTTCTCCTCTACATTAATTGAGAGTTTTGCTGGATATAGTAGCTTTGGCTGGCATTTGTGTTCTCTGATGAACTGCATAACATCTTTCCAAAATCATCTAGCTTGTAGAGTCTCTGATGAGAAGTCTGTTGTAATTTGGTAGATCTGCCTTTATATGTTACTTGGATTTTTTTTCTCTTACAGCTTTTAATATGTTTTCTTGTTATGTTATTTCCTAATTTGAATATATTGTGATGGGAGGAATATTTTTGGTCCAATATATTTGGTGTTCTGTGGGATTCTTGCATATTTATGATCATCTCTTTCTACAGGTTAGAAAAGTTTTCTTCTATGATTTTGTTGAATATGTTTCTTGGCCCTTTGAATTGGGAATCTTCACTATATTGTGTTCCTATTGTTCTTAGGTTTGGTGTTTCCATTGTATCCTTAATTTCCTAGATGTTTTGGGTTAGAAGCATTGTGCTTAGTATTTTTCTAACTCTTATGTCAGTATATTCTATGGTATCTTCTATACCTGAGATTCTCCCTATCCCTATCCCTTGTATTCTGTTGGTAGTGCTTGCATCTGTAACTCCTGATCACCCTCCTAGTTTTTCCATCTCTAGTATGCTTTCCTTTGTGATTTCTTTATTGTTTATTTCCATTTTTAGATCCTCAGCTGTTTTATTCAATTTCTTCACATGTTTGATTGTGTTTTCTGTATAAGGGATTTATGTGTTTCCTCTTGAAGGGCTTCTACCTGTTTACCTGTGTTCTCCTGTATTTCTTTAAGGGAATTATTTATGTCCTCCTTAAGGTTGTCTTATCATCTTCATGATATGGGATTTTAGATCAGAATCTTGATTTTCAGGTGTGTTGGGGTATCCAAGGCTTTCTATGGAGGGAGAATTGTGTTCTGATATTGCTAAGTGGCATTTGTTTCTGTTACTTATGTTTATGTGCTTGCCTCTCACCATCTAGTATCTCAAGTGTAAATTGCCCTCACTGTTTCTGACTAGATCCTGACCCTCCTGTCAGCTTGGTTGTGATGGATCCCAGGCTGTCAAGCTGTCTCTAGGTGTTGGAGGTGGTCTGGAGTGCAGTCTCTGCCCTGGGTTGAGTTGTGGGCTAAAAGGAAAATATGTCTCTGACAGAGCAATTTAATGTGTCATTATGGATATATCAAACTGATATTTTCTTTTCTCAAAGACTGAATACTTCAAAAAGTAACGAATCAGACTCTTTTTCTGTATCTGTTCCTATGGTCATTTTTGGTAACATTTTTGGTAATATATTATAAAAATATTTTTCTTTAAAATTCCCTTTCTGATTGATATTTTATTTTTAATTTACTATTTTGAAAAGAGTTATTTCAGTTTTGGTTGTGCATATGTGTGTATGTCTGCCTGTGGGTATGTATATATTAGTGCTGGTGCCTACTGAGGCCGGGAGAGAGCATTAGATTCTCTGGTTCAGTCTTACCTGTTCTTTGAATGTTACAAATTTTCCTTCCCTCAACCATGATGTTCCTTGAGCCTCAGGGGAGGAATATATGTCATAGATGTTTTATTTTTGGCCAAATACTCCATAGACACTTATTCTTTGCACTTTGACCAGTTGTGATTTGTAATGGGATTGGAATTTTAGTTAGAACACCATTCCAACTAAAGCGAAAAAACACAGGACTATATATTGTCAAAAATACTAGTTAACTTGACTAGAGAGGGAACTTCTAATATATATGATATTATGAATGAGAAATAACGTATAAGCTGATATAAAACAATAGGCTACTTGTCAACTTCGCAGAAATTACTAGAATCTGGCTTTGTGGCTGATATAGGATAAATATATTATAAATACCTTTTCTGGATAGTTAACATTAATAAACTGATAAAAGAGGAAGTACTATTCTGTTTTACATGGATAATGAAGTCATTAAGAAATGTATAGGATATAAGACCTGCCAAGAATTTCCCAAGTGAGGGTCTGGAGGTTCAATCATTAGCAATGAAAAAGATGTAGGATTGTAGGATTTCTAAACAGTAAACTATTTCAGGAGCATAAAACTAGATCTGAAAATAGAGTATGTGTGGTATCTATGATGGTTTGAATAGGTATGCTTCCCATAGACTCATGTGTTTGAATGTGGGGCCCATAGTGGGTGGCACCATTAGGAAGTGTGACATTATTGAAGTAAATGTGGCCTTGCTAAAGGGAAGTGTGTTACTGTGGGGGTAGGCTTTAAAGTCTCCTATGCCAAAGCTGTACCCAGTATGATATACAGTCTTCTGCTGTTTGTGCATCATGATGTAAAATTCTCAGCTCTTTCTCCAGAACCATGTCTATCCATGCACTATCATGCTTCCTATCATGATTATAATGGACTAGACCTCTGAAACTGTAAGCCAGTCCCAATTAAGTATTTTTTTTCAGAAGAGTTGCTGTGGTCATGTGATTCTTCCTTGACACAATCTCATGCCAATACTCATTTCCTAAGACTAACATATCTGTTAATGTCATTTGCCAGAAAAGTCTGTTTTAAGCCTATGAATGAAATCAACTTTACTTAAATATTTATTTTTCAGAGTCTGTAATTAGAAATCCAGAGACAGAAGGTAAGTTAATCAGAAAATTAATGTATGTTTGTTATCTTAAAATTTTTTTCTTTATTTTAATTTTATGTGTATGGGTATTTTGCCTGTCTGTATGTGTGTTCACCACATGAATGCCTACTGTCAGTGGAGGCCAGAAGAAGGCACCACATTCCATGGAATTGAAGTTACAAATGGTTTTGAGAAGTGATATAGGTTCTGACAACTGAACCCAGGTCTTTTGGAAGAGCATCCAGTGCTCCTAATCACTGAGCTATCTCTTTAGTCCCTGCGTGTTCTCTTCTGATTCCATAAAAATGTGAACTCAGTGATTTTTTTCTAGTAAGTTTTTCTCTTTTTTCATAAAACACTGCATATTTAATAGATAAAAGAGTGAAATATGCCTCCATGAATCCTTACCCAGCACTAAAAATTTATACTTTTAAATTTCTGCCATTCTAAAAGGGAATGCTAGATTTTAAAAAATCATATAAAAATCAGCCAATAATAATTTGGGATATTGCAAACAAAACAATACTTAAGGAGAAAAATATGTTGTCTTATAATCAGTTGTCTAACCATGTTATAGATGTTTCAATATAAAAAACATGGTATTGACCTAGGTTGAATCAAATAAGTAATATTTTTTTAATACTTGTGGGATTCAGGTTGTGGTAGTTCGAATAAAAATGACCCCCATAGTCTCATAGGGAATGCTACTATTAGGAGTTGTGGCCTTGCTGGAGTAGGCATGCCCTTATTGGAATTGGTCACTAGAGAACAGACTTTGAAGTCTTAGAAGCTCAAGTCATTTCAGTTTGTGCTGCATGCTGATCCAGATGTAGAATTCTCAGCTCCTTCTTCTGCACCATATCTACCTGCATGCTACCTTGCTGGCTACATGACAATAAGGGACTAAGCCTCTGAAATTGTAAACCCAAAGAAATGTTTCCTTTATAAGAGGTGCCATATTCATGGTGTCCCTTCACAGCAATAGAAACCTGAGACCCAGGTCCTGCCTGTTTTTTCGCAGTGGTGATCACAGTTCTAATAGAGGCTTTGATCTTTAAAGTAAAGGATTCTGAGGAATAACTCAGCTTTTAAAAAAGTTACATTTAGCTTTTAGTTGTGTGTGTGTTTGTGTCTGAATTTGGGTGTGCTCATGTGAGTGCAAATGCCTTTGGAGGTCAGATGTATAGGATCTTCCCTGGAGCCTGAGTTACAGGAAATTGTGAGTTGCCACACTGGGGTGCTTAGAACTGGACATGGATGCTATGCAATAACAATATGAGCTCTTAACCACTCAGCCATCTCTTTAGCCCTGAAAGAACTCACTTAAAGATTTAAAATAGAATAGTGTTTTTAAAAATATAAATCTAGTACATTAAAAGGGAGTGTGATGTAATTCTATTTTATTTATTTATTTATTTATTTTATATATGTGAGTATACTGTAGCTGTCTTCAGATACACCAGAAGAGGGCATCGGATCTTATTACAGATGGTTGTGAGCCACCATGTGGTTGCTGGAATTTGAACTCAGGACCTCTGGAAGAGCAGTCACTGCTCTTAACCACTGAGTCATCTCTCCAGCCCGTAATTCTATTTTAATTAAAATGTCTTATACAAAATGGTTTATAAATGTCAATTTCATATATGTAGACAATGTATTTTGATCATGTCCATTTCTAACACTCAATCCAACTTCTCACATTTCTTTCTCTCCTCCTTTCATGTCCTCTTCCTTTTTTTTTTTCATTTTGGCAACTGAGTTCAATTAGTGATGCCTGTTGGCTTAATGCTAGGCATCTCCCCACAGCTGCAGTGAGTTGATGAGAGGAATGGCCATGCCATGTCTAGAAGACAGCATGCCACAACTCTCCTTTCCATCCTTGTGTCATTACATTCTTTTCACCCCATTTATGAGATATTCCCTGAACCTTGTGTGTGTGTATGTGGGTGTTGATGTAGATGTCTTATTTAGTTCAGGCATTCTTCATTTTTGTGGTTCCATATAAGTTATTTATTTATTTGTTTGTTTTTACACTCCAGATTTTATTCCCCTTCCAGTCCACTCCCCCCAACTGTTCCACATTCCATTCCTCCTTTCTGCCTCCCCCTCCCCCAGTCTCCACAAGGATGTCTCCACCTCACCCACTCCACCAGACCTCTAAATTACCTGGGGCCTCCAGTTTCTTGAAGATTAGGTGCATCTTCTCTGACCCAGGAGTCCTCTGCTATTTATGTGTTGGAGGTCTCATCTCAGCTGGTGTATGATGCCTGGTTGGTGATCCAGTGTCTAAGAGATCTCAGGGGTCCAGGTTAATTGAGACTGCTGGTCTTCCTACAGGGTTTCCTTCCTCTTTAGCTTCCTCTGGCTTTTTGCTAATTCAACCAAAGAGGCCAGCAGCTTCTGCTCATTAACCAATGAGCATATATCTGCATCTGACTTTTTCAGCTGCTTGTTGGGTCTTTTGGAGAACAGTCATGGTAGGTCACTTTTTTTTTCCTTTTTTTTTTTTTATTAACTTGAGTATTTCTTATTTACATTTCAAATGTTATTCCCTTTCCCGATTTCCGGGCCAACATCCCCCTAAACCCTCCACCTCCCCTTCTTCATGGGTCTTCCCTTCCCCATCCTCCCTCCATTACCACCTCCCCCCAACAATCACGTTCACTGGGGGTTCAGTCTTAGCAGGACCAAGGGCTTCCCCTTCACTGGTGATCTTACTAGGCTATACGTTGCTACCTATGAGGTTAGAATCCAGGGTCAGTCCATGTATAGTCTTTGGGTAGTGGCTTAGTCCCTGGAAGCTCTGGTTGCTTGGCATTTTTGTTCATACGGGGTCTCCAGCCCCTTAAAGCTCTTCCAATCCTTTCTCTGATTTCTTCAACAGGGGTCCTGTTCTCAGTTCAGTGGTTTGCTGCTGGCATTTGCCTCTGTATTTGCTGTATTCTGGCTGGGTCTCTCAGGAGAGATCTACATCCGGTTCCTGTCGGCCTGCACTTCTTTGCTTCATCCATCTTGTCTAATTGGGTGGCTGTATATGTATGGGTCACATGTGGGGCAGTCTCAGAATGGGTGTTCCTTCTGTCTCTGTTTTTTTTTCTTTTTGAGAAATATATTTATTCAAGTCTTTTATTTATATCTTTGATTATCATTGCCTCTTTAATGTTTTTTCTCAGATTGCTCAGGTAATATAGTAAAGAACATTGTAAAAATAAAAGGGAGAATTACATATATTGTCCAACCTATAAACCTTTCATCATTATCTTTTATCCTTGTATATAAATGCATGTCAATACAGTTTTAATATACTTTTAAAAATGCATTGTTTTAAAATGCTGTCTTCCATAAACTCAGTTTTTTATGATTTTGTCATCTTCTGTCTCTGTTTTAATCTTTGCCTCTATTCCCTGCCAAGGGTATTCTTGTTCCCCTTTTAAAGAAGGAGTGAAGCATTCACATTTTGATCATTCTTCTTGAGTTTCATGTGTTCTGTGCATCAGGGTAATTCAAGCATTTGGGATAATAGCCACTTATCAATGAGTGCATACCATGTGTGTTTTTCTGTGATTGGGTTACCTCACTCAGGATGATATTTTCCAGTTCCATCCACTTGCCAATGAATTTCATAGAGTCATTGTTTTTGATAGCTGAGTAATATTCCATTGTGTAGATGTACCATATTTTCTGTATCCATTCCTCTGTTGAAGGGCATCTGGGTTCTTTCCAGCTTCTGGCTATTATAAATAAGGCTGCTATGAACATAGTAGAGCACCTGTCTTTGTGATATGTTGGGGCATCTTTTGGGTATATGCCCAAGAGGGGTATAGCAGGGTCCTCAGGTAGTTCAATGTCTAATGTTCTGAGGAACCTCCAGACTGATTTCCAGAATGGTTTACCAGTCTGCAATCCCACCAACAATGGAGGAGTGTTCCTCTTTCTCCACATCCTCGCCAGCATTTGCTGTCACCTCAGTTTTTGATCTTAGCAATTCTCACTGGTGTGAGGTGAAATCTCAGGGCTGTTTTGATTTGCATTTCCATTATGACTAAAGATGTTGAACATTTCTTTAGGTGTTTCTCAGCCATTTGGCATTCTTCGGCTGTGAATTCTTTGTTTAGCTCTAAACCCCATATTTAATAGGGTTATTTGTCTCCCTGTGGTCTAATTTCTTGAGTTCTTTTTATATTTTGGATATAAGCCCTCTATCTTTTGTAGGATTGGTAAAGATCTTTTCCCAATCTGTTTTTTGCCATTTTGTCTTAACAACAGTGTCCTTTGCCTTACAGAAGCTTTGCAGTTTTATGAGATCCCATTTGTCGATTCTTGATCTTAGAGCATAAGCCATTGGTGTTGTGTTCAGGAAATTTTCTCCACTGCCCATGTGTTCGAGATGCTTCCTAGTTTTTCTTCTATTAGTTTGAGTGTGTCTGGTTTGATGTGGAGGTCCTTGATCCACTTGGACTTAAGCTTTGTACAGGGTGATAAGCATGGATCGATCTGCATTCTTCTACATGTTGACCTCCAGTTGAACCAGCACCATTTGCTGAAAATGCTATCTTTTTTCCATTGGATGGTTTTAGCTCCTTTGTCAAAAATCAAGTGCCCATAGGTGTGTGGGTTCATTTCTGGGTCTTCAATTCTATTCCATTGCTCTATCTGTCTGTCTCTGTACCAATACCATGCAGTTTTTATCACTATTGCTCTGTAATACTGCTTGAGCTCAGGGATAGTGATGCCCCCGGAAGTCCTTTTATTGTTGAGGATAGTTTTAGCTATCGGGTTTTTTTTTTTTTTTGTGGTGTTTTTTTTTTTTTTTTTTTTTTGTTATTCAGATGAATTTCCAAATAGTTCTGTCTAACTCTTTGAAGAATTGGATTGGTATTTTGATGGGAATTGCATTGAATCTGTAGATCGCTTTTGGTAAAATGCCCATTTTTACTGTATTAATCCTGCCAATCCATGAGCTTGGGAGATCCTTCCATCTTCTGAGGTCTTCTTCAATTTCTTCCTTCAGAGGCTTGAAGTTCTTATTGTACAGATCTTTTACTTGCTTGGTTAAAGTCACACCAAGGTTCTTTATATTATTTGGGACTATTATGAAGGGTGTCATTTCCCTAATTTCTTTTTTGGCTTGTTTCTCTTTTGTGTAAAGGAAGGCTACTGATTTATTTGAGGTAATTTTATACCCAGCCACTTTGCTGAAGTTGTTTATGAGCTTTAGTAGTTCTCTGGTGGAACCTTTGGGATCACTTAAATATACTATCATATCATCTGCAAATAGTGATATTTTGACTTCTTCGTTTGCAGTTTGTGTCCCCTTGATCTCCTTTTGTTGTCTGATTGCTCTGGCTAGAACTTCAAGAACTATATTGAATAAGTAGGGAGAGAGTGGGCAGCCTTGTCTAGTCCCTGATTTTAGTGGGATTGCTTCAAATTTCTCTCCATTTAGTTTAATGTTAGCTACTGGTTTGCTGTATATGGCTTTTACTATGTTTAGGTATGGGCCTTGAATTCCTATTCTTTCCAGGACTTTTATCATGAAGGGGTGTTGAATTTTGTCAAATGCTTTCTCAGCATCTAATGAAATGATCATGTGGATTTGTTCTTTCAGTTTGTTTATATAATGGATCACGTTGATGGTTTTCCATATATTAAACCATCCCTGCATGCCTGGGATGAAGCCTACTTGATCATGGTGAATGATTGTTTTGATGTGCTCTTGGATTCGATTTGCCAGAATTTTATTGAGTATTTTTGCGTCGGTATTCATAAGGGAAATTGGTCTGAAATTCTCTTTCTTTGTTGGGTCTTTGTGTGGTTTAGGTATAAGAGAAATTGTGGCTTCATAGAAGGAATTCGGTAGTGCTCCGTCTGTTTCAATTTTGTGGAATAGTTTGGATAGTATTGGTATGAGGTCTTCTATGAAGGTCTGATAGATTTCTGCACTAAACCCGTCTTGACCTGGGCTCTTTTGGGTTGGGAGACCTTTAATGACTGCTTCTATTTCGTTAGGAGTTATGGGGTTGTTTAAATGGTTTATCTGTTCCTGATTTAACTTCGGTACCTGTTATCTGTCTAGGAAATTGTCCATTTCCTGCAGATTTTCAAGTTTTGTTCAATATAGGCTTTTGTAGTAAGATCTGATGATTTTTTGAATTTCCTCTGATTCTGTAGTTATGTCTCCCTTTTCATTTCTGATTTTGTTAATTTGGACACACTCTCTGTGTCCTCTCTTTAGTCTGGCTAAGGGTTTATCTATCTTGTTGATTTTCTCAGAGAATCAACTCTTGGTTCTGTTGATACTTTCTATGGTCCTTTTTGTTTCTACTTGGTTGATTTCAGCTCTGAGTCTGATTATTTCCTGCCTTTTACTCCTCCTGGGTGTATTTGCTTCTTTTTGTTCTGGAGCTTTTAGGTGTTCTGTCAAGCTGCTGATATATGCTCTCTCCTGTTTCGCTCTGCAGGCACTCAGAGCTATGAGTTTTCCTCTTAGCACAGCTTTCATTGTGTCCCATAAGTTTGGGTATGTTGTACCTTCATTTTCATTAAATTATAAGAAGTTTTTAATTTCTTTCTTTATTTCCTCCTTGACCAGGTTATCGTTGAGTAGAGCATTGTTCAACTTCCACACATATGTGGGCATTCTTCCCTCATTGTTATTGAAGACCAGATTTAGGCCGTGGTGGTCTGATAGCACGCATGGGATTATTTCTATCTTTCTGTACCTGTTGAGGCCCATTTTTTGACCAATTATATGGTCAATTTTGGAGAAAGTACTATGAGAAGCTGAGAAGAAGGTATATCTTTTTGCTTTAGGATAGAATGTTTTATAAATATCTGTTAAGTCCATTTGGTTCATGACTTCTCTTAGACTGTCTACATCTCTGTTTAATTTCTGTTTCCATGACTTGTCCATTGATGAGAGTGGGGTGTTGAAATTTCCTACTATTATTGTGTGAGGTGCAATGTGTGTTTTGAACTTTAGTAAGGTTTCTTTTACGTATGTATGTGCCCTTGTATTTGGAGCATAGATATGTAGGATTGAGAGTTCATCTTGGTGGATTTTCCTTTGATGAACATGAAGTGTCTTTCCTTATCTTTTTTGATGACTTTTAGTTGAAAATTGATTTTATTCGATATTAGAATGGGTACTCGAGCTTGCTTCTTCAGACCATTTGCTTGGGAAGTTGTTTTCCAGCCTTTCACTCTAAGGTAGTAGTGTCTGTCTTTGTCTCTGAGGTGTATTTCCTGTAGGAAGCAGAATGCTGGGTCCTCATTGTGTATCCAGTTTGTTAATCTATGTCTTTTTTATTGGGGAATCGAGACCACTGATATTGAGAGATATTAAGGAATAGTGATTGTTGCTTCCTGTTATATTTGTGTTTGAATGTGAGGTTATGATTGTGTGCTTGTCTTCTCTTTGCTTTGTTTCAAGACAGTTACTTTCTTGCTTTTTCTAGGGTGTATCTTGCCTCCTTATGTTGGGCTTTACCATTTATTGTCCTTTGTAGCGCTGGATTTGTAGGAAGATATTGTGCAAATTTGGTTTTGTCATGGAATATCTTGGTTTCTCCATCTACGTTAATTGAGAGTTTTGCAGGAAACAGTAACCTGGGCTGGCATTTGTGTTCTCTTAGGGTCTGTATGACATCTGTCCAGGATCTTCTGGCCTTCATAGTCTCTGGCGAAAAGTCCGGTGTGATTCTGATAGGTCTGCCTTTATATGTTACTTGACCTTTTTCCCTTAATCCTTTTAATATTCTTTCTTTATTTTGTGTGTTTGGTTTTTTGACTATTATGTGACGGGTGGAGTTTCTTTTCTGGTCCAATCTATTTGGAATTCTGTAGGCTTCTTGTGTGCTTATGGGCATCTCTTTTTTAAGGTTAGGGAAGTTTTCTTCTATGATTTTGTTGAAGTTATTTACTGGTCCTTTGAGCTGGGCGTCTTCACTCTCTTCTATACCTATTATCCTTAGGTTTGACCTTCTCATTGAGTCCTGGATTTCCTGTATGTTTTGGACCAGTAGCTTTTTCCCTTTTGCATTATCTTTGACAGTTGTGTCGATGATTTCTATGGAATCTTCTGCTCCTGAGATTCTCTCTTCTATCTCTTGTATTCTATTGGTGATGCTTGTATCTACAGCTCCTTGTCTCTTCCTTTGGTTTTCTATATCCAGGGTTGTTTCACTGTATTCTTTCTTGATTGCTTCTATTTCCATTTTTAATTCCTTCAACTGTTTGATTGTGTTTTCCTGGAATTCTTTCAGGGATTTTTGTGGTTCCTCTCTATAGGCTTCTACTTGTTTATTTATGTTTTCCTGCGTCTCTCTAAGGGAGTTCTTCGTGTCTTTCTTGAAGTCCTCCAGCATCATGATCAAATATGAATTTGAATCTTGATCTTGCTTTTCTGGTGTATTTGGATAGTCAGTGTTTGCTTTGGTGAGAGAATTGGGTTCTTATGATGCCATGTAGTCTTGGTTTCTGTTGCGGGTTCCTGCGCTTGCCTCTCACCATCAGATCATCTCTGGTGTTACTTTGTTCTTCTATTCCTGACAGTGGCTAGACTGTCCTATATGCCTGTGTGTCAGGAGTGCTGTAGACCTGTTTTCCTGTTTTCTTTCAGCCAGTTATGGGAACAGAAAGTTCTGCTTTTGGCTTGTAGTTTTTCCTATCTACAGGTCTTCAGCTGTTCCTGTGGGCCTGTGTCCTGAGTTCACCAGGCAGGTCACTTGGAGCTGAAAAGTTGATCTTACCTGTGGTCGTGAGGCTCAAGTTTGCTCATGGGGTATTGCTTATGAGTTTTCCGAGAGGGCAGCCACGAGGAGGACCTGCACCGCCCTTTCTGGGAGCCCCCATGCACCAGGGTCCCAGATGGCGTTTGGTGTTTTCCTCTGGCGTCAGAAATGTGGGCAACGTGTAGTCTCTTCTGGCTTCCCAGGCGTGTCTCCCTCTCTGAAGGTTTAGCTCTCCCTCCCACGGGATATGGGTGCAGAGAACTGTTGATCCGGTCGGTCCCTTCAGGTTCCTGTGGTGTCTCCTGGCGCAGGGCACCTGCAGCTTCAGTGGCCTTATCTACCGGATCCCAGAGGCCATATACAGTTTCCTCTCGGGCCAGGGATGTGGGCAGGGGTGGGCAGTGTTGGTGGTCTCTTCCACTCTGCAGTCTCAGGAGTCCCCACCTGTCCGGGCAGTGACCTCTCTCTCCCAAGGTGTTTGGGGGCAGTGAACTGTGGACGGGGATCAGCGAGGTTGGGAATCCAGCTAAAAACCGGAAGTGTCTGGTCCTAGAAGAAGTTTGCCTCTGTGTGTCCTGAGGTCACCAGTCAGGTCGCTTGGAGCAGAAAATTTGGTCTTACCTGTGGTCCCGAGGCTCAAGTTTGCTCATGGGGTGTTGCTTATGAGCTCTCCTCGAGGGCAGCAATCAGGAGGACCTGCACTGCCCTTTCCGGGTGCCCCCATACACCAGGGTCCCAGATGGCGTTTGGTCTTTTTCTCTGGAGTCAGAAATGTGGGCAGAGTGTAGTCTCTTCTGGCTCCCCAGGCGTGTCTGCCTCTCTGAAGGTTTATCTCTCCCTCCCACGGGATTTGCATGCAGAGAACTGTTGATCCGGTTGGTCCCTTCAGGTTCCGGCGGTGTCTCGGGTGCAGGGGACCTGCTGCTCCAGTGCCCTTATCTACTGGATCCCAGAGGCCATATACAGTTTCCTCTTGGGCCAGGGATGTTGGCAGGGGTGGGCGGTGTTGGTGGTCTCTTCCGCTCTGCAGTCTCAGGAGTCCCCACCTATCCGGGCGGTGAACTCTCTCAGTAGGTCACTTTTTATGAATGCACCATAACTTCAGTAATGGTGTCTGGTCTTGGGGCCTTCCCTTGAGCTGGAACCCACTTTGGATCTATCACTGAACATTCTTTTCATTAGGCTCTTCTCCATTTCCATCCTTGCATTTCTTTCAAACAGGAAGAACTATGGATCAGAGTTTTGACTGTGGGATAGCAACCCCATCCCTCACTTGATGCCCTGTCTTTCTGCTGGAGGTGGGTTCAATAAGTTCCCTCTCCTCACTGTAAGGCATTTCATCTAAGGTACCCCTCTTTGAGTTCTGAGAGTCTCTCACATCCCAGGTCTCTGTTACATTCTAGAGGGTCCTCTCAACTTCCTTCCTTCTGAGTTCTCCTGTTTCCATTCTTTTGTCTGGTGTTCAGGGTTTCAGTCTTTTTCCCCTACCTAATACCAGATCGTGTCTCTTATCGCCCCACCCATTCCCTTTCCCTCCCCTCTATCTCCCTTCCTCCCTCCCTCCCTCCCTCTAAAAACCACTCTACTAACACACTTAGGGAAAGATAAAGCATTTTTGTTTTCTTTCAGATGGCGTATGTGTCTTTCCATTCTGGTATAGAAGTGAAATATTCTATGACTGTGTCACTTTCAATGTGAAACACAAGTGGTGTTCATTGAACAAGACTTTTCAAGGTTACTGGAAGTACTGTGCTCTTTCAGGTAAGTGCTTGATTCACAGATGGGAGGGTCATCCCTTGTCTTGGGGATCATTTGGTGTGATAGACAAGAACTCAAAATCCAGAGCAAATTCTGTTGTGAAAATAAGAGTCACACAACTTCTTTGTTGCTGTTTAGTGAGTCCAAATGCTGTGTGGGTGTATACCTGTGAGTGTGCAGAGGCCAGAGGTCAATGCCATGTTTCTCTTTCTATTACTCTTTAACTTTTTATTATTATTTACATTTTGAGACAGGGTCTCTCATTAAACTTTATAGTTGCTGATTTGTTGAAATTATCTGTTCAGCAAGGGCAGGGGATTTTCTCTCTCTACCCTTCCTCGAAAATTGGAGGCATGTAATTCTATACCTGAATTTTAATTTGGGTCCAAGGTAGGTGAAATTGCACAGTGAGGACTTTAGATACTGAACTGTCTTCCAATTCCCCAAGATGTGTATTTCTGACAACATCAAAAATCACATGGAATTAAAGATATAGTAGAGATGTTTTTTCTCCATCTTTATTAAATTGGGCATTTCTTTTTTTTCCATCTTTATTAACTTGAGTATTTCGATTATTAACATTTCGATTGTTATTCCCCTTTCCGGTTTCCAGGCCAACATACCTCTCATCCCTCCCACTCCCCTTCAATACGGGTGTTCCCCTCCCCATGCTCCTCCCATTAACGTCTTCCCCCCAACAACCCCGTTTACTGGGGGTTCAGTCTTGGCAGGACCAAGGGCTTCCCCTTCCACTGATGGCCTTACTAGGCTATTTATTGCTACCTATGCAGTTACAGCCCAGGGTCAGTCCATGTATAGTCTTTGGGCAGTGGCTTAGTTCCTGGAAGCTCTGGTTGCTTGGTATTGTTTTTCATAGGGGGAATCAAGACCCTTCAAGCTCTTTCAGTCTTTTCTCTTATTCCTTGAATGGGGGTTCCATTCTCAGTTCAGTGGTTTGCTGCTGGCATTCGCCTATGAATTTGCCATATTCTGGCTGTGTATCTTGGGAGAGATCTACATCCGATTCCTGTCATCCTGCACTTCTTTGCTTCATCCATCTTATCTAGTTTGGTGGCTGTATATATATGGGCCACATGTGGGACAGGCTCTGAATGGGCATTCCTTCAGCCTATGTTCTAAACTTTGCCTCCCTATTCCCTCCCAAGGCTATTCTTGTTCCCCTTTTAAAGAAGGAATGAAGCATTTGCATTTGGACCACCCCTCTTGAGTTTCGTGTGTTCTGTGCATCTAGGGCAATGGAAGCATTTGGGCTAATAGCCATTTATCAATGAGTGCATACCATGTGTGTTTTTCTGTGATTGGGTTACCTCACTCAGGATGATATTTTCCAGTTCCATCCATTTGCCTATGAATTTCATAAAGTCGTTGTTTTTGATAGCTGAGTAATATTCCATTGTGTAGATGTATCACAATTTCTGTATCCATTCCTCTGTTGAAGGGCATCTGGGTTCTTTCCAGCTTCTGGCTATTATAAATAAGGCTGCTATGAACATAGTAGAGCATGTGTCTTTGTTATATGTTGGGGCATCTTTTGGGTATATGCCCAAGAGAGGTATAGCTGGGTCCTCAGGTAGTTCAATGTCCAATTTTCTGAGGAACCTCCAGAATGATTTCCAGAATGGTTGTACCAGTCTGCAATCTCACCAACAACGGAGGAGTGTGCCTCTTTCTCCACATCCTTGCCAGCATATGCTGCCACCTCAGTTTTTGATCTTAGCCATTCTCACTGGTGTGAGGTGAAATCTCAGGGTTGTTTTGATTTGTATTTTCCTTATGACTAACGATGTTGAACATTTCTTTAGGTGTTTCTCAGCCATTCGGCATTCCTCAGCTGTGAATACTTTGTTTAGCTCTGAACCCCATTTTTAATAGGGTTATTTGTCTCCCTGTGGTCTAACTTCTTGAGTTCTCTGTATATTTTGGATATAAGCCCTCTATCTGTTGTAGGATTGGTAAAGATCTTTTCCCAATCTGTTTTTTGCCATTTTGTCTTAACAACAGTGTCCTTTGCCTTACAGAAGCTTTGCAGTTTTATGAGATCCCATTTGTCGATTCTTGATCTTAGAGCATAAGCCATTGGTGTTGTGTTCAGGAAATTTTCTCCACTGCCCATGTGTTCGAGATGCTTCCCTAGTTTTTCTTCTATTAGTTTGAGTGTGTCTGGTTTGATGTGGAGGTCCTTGATCCACTTGGATTTAAGCTTTGTACAGGGTGATAAGCATGGATCGATCTGCATTCTTCTACATGTTGACCTCCAGTTGAACCAGCACCATTTGCTGAAAATGCTATCTTTTTTCCATTGGATGGTTTTGGCACCTTTGTAAAAAATCAAGTGACCATAGGTGTGTGGGTTCATTTCTGGGTCTTCAATTCTATTCCATTGCTCTATCTGTCTGTCTCTGTACCAATACCATGCAGTTTTTATCACTATTTCTCTGTAATACTGCTTGAGTTCAGGGATAGTGATGCCCCCGGAAGTCCTTTTATTGTTGAGGATAGTTTTACCTATCCCGGGTTTTTTTTTTTTTTTAAATTCCAGATGAATTTCCAAATTGTTCTATCTCTGAAGAACTGGATTGGTATTTTGGTGGGGATTGCATTGAATCTGTAGATCGCTTTTGGTAAAATGGCCATTTTTACTATATTAATCCTGCCAATCCATGAGCATGGGAGATCTTTCCATCTTCTGAGATCTTCTTCAATTTCTTCCTTCAGAGGCTTGAAGTTCTTATCGTACAGACTTTTCACTCACTTGCTTAAAATCACACCGAGGTAATTTATATTATTTGGGACTATTATGAATGGTGTCATTTCCCTAATTACTTTCTAGGCCTGTTTCTCTTTTATGTAGAGGAAGGCTACTGATTTATTTGAATTACTATACCCATGCATTTTGCTGAAGTTGTTTATCAGGTTTAGTAGTTCTTGTGTGGATCACTTAAATATACTATCATATCATCAGCAAATAGTGATATTTTGACTTCTTCTTTTCCAATCTGTATCCCCTTGATCTCCTTTTGTTTTCTGTTGCTCTGGCTAGAAATTCAAGAACTATATTGAGTAAGCAGGGAGAGAGTGAGCAGTCTTGTCCAGTCCCCGATTTTAGTGGGATTGCTTCAAATTTCTCTCCATTTAGTTTAATGTTAGCTACTGGTTTGCTGTATATGACTTTTACTATGTTTAGGTATGGGCCTTGAATTCCTATTCTTCCAGGACTTTTATCATGAAGGGGTGTTGAATTTTGTCAAATGCTTTCTCAGCATCTAATGAAATGATCATATGGTTTTGTTCTTTCAATTTGTTTATATAATGGATTATGTTGATGGTTTTCCATATATTAAGCCATCCCTTCATGCCTGGGATGAAGCCTACTTGATCATGGTGGATGATTGTTTTGATGTGCTCTTGGATTCGATTTGCCAGAATTTTATTGAGTATTTTTGCGTCGGTATTCATAAGGGAAATTGGTCTGAAATTCTCTTTCTTTGTTGGGTCTTTGTGTGGTTTAGGTATAAGAGAAATTGTGGCTTCATAGAAGGAATTCAGTAGTGCTCCATCTGTTTCAATTTTGTGGAATAGTTTGGATAGTATTGGTATGAGGTCTTCTATGAAAGTCTGATAGAATTCTGCTCTGAACCCATCTGGATCTGGCCTCTTTTTGGTTGGGAGACCTTCAATGACTGCTTCTATTTCTTCAGGAGTTATGGAGTTTAAATATTTTATCTGTTCCTGATTTAAGTTCAGTACCTGGTTTCTGTCTAGGAAATTGTCCATTTCCTCCAGATTTTCAAGTTTTGTTGAATATAGGCTTTTGTAGTAAGATCTGATGATTTTTTTAATTTCCTCTGATTCTGTAGTTATGTCTCCCTTTTCATTTCTGATTTTGTTAATTTGGACACACTCTCTGTGTCCTCTGGTTAGTCTGGATAAGGGTTTTTCTATCTTGTTGATTTTCTTAAGAACCAGCTTTCTGTTCTGTTGATGCTTTGTACAGTCCTTTTTGTTTCTACTTGGTTAATTTCAGCTCTGAGTTTGATTATTTCCTGCCTTCCCTTCCTTCTGGGTGTGTTTGCTTCTTTTTGTCCTAGAGGTTTTAGGTGTGCTGTCAAGCTGCTGATATATGCTCTCTCCTGTTTCTTTCTGCAGGCACTCAGAGCTATGAATTGTCCTCTTAGCACATCTTTCACTGTGTCCCATAAGTTTGGGTATGTTGTACCTTCATTTTCATCAAATTCTAAGAAGTTTTTAATTTCTTTCTTTATTTCTCCCTTGCCTAGGTTATCATTGAGTAGAGCATTATTAAACTTCCATGTATATGTGGAAGTTTTTCCCTTATTTTTATTGAAGACCAGCTTTAACCCATGGTGGTCTGATAGGACACATGGGATTACTTCTATCTTTCTATAACTGTTGAGGCGTATTTTATGATTGATTATATGGTCAATTTTGAAGAAAGTACCAGAAGAGGTGAGAAGGTATATCCTCTTGTTTTAGGATGGAATGTTCTATAAATATCTGTTAAGTCCATTTGGTTCATGACTTCTCTTAATCTGTCTATGTCTCTGTTTAATTTCTGTTTCCATGATCTGTTGATTGATGAGAGTGGGGTGTTGAAATCTCCTACTATTATTGTGTGAGGTGCAATGTGTGCTTGAGCTTTAGTAAGGTTTCTTTTATGTATGTAGGTGACCTTCTATTTGGGGCATAGATATTTAGGATTGAGAGTTCATCCTGGTGGATTTTTCTACTGATGAATGTGAAATGTCCTTCCTTATCGTTTTTGATGACTTTTGGTTGAAAATAGATTTTATTCCATATTAGAATGGCTACTCAAGCTTGTTTATTCCGACCATTTGCTTGGAAAGTCATTTTCCAGCCGTTTACTGTGAGGTATTGTCTGTCTTTTTTCTGAGGTTTGTTTCCTGTAGGCAGCAGAATGCTGGGTCCTCATTGTGTATCCAGTTTGTTAATCTATGTCTTTTTATTGGGGAATCGAGACCACTGATATTGAGAGATATTAAGGAATAGTGATTGTTGCTTCCTGTTATATTTGTGTTTGAATGTGAGGTTATGATTGTGTGCTTGTCTTCTCTTTGCTTTGTTTCAAGACAGTTACTTTCTTGCTTTTTCTAGGGTGTATCTTGTCTCCTTATGTTGGACTTTACCATTTATTATCCTTTGTAGTGCTGGATTTGTAGAAAGATTGTGTTAATTTGGTTTTGTCATGGAATATCTTGGTTTATCCATCTATGTTAATTGAGAGTTTTGCTGGATACAGTAACCTGGGCTGGCCTTTGTGTTCTCTTAGGGTCTGTATGACATCTGTCCAGCGTCTTCTGGCTTTCATAATCTCTGGTGAGAAGTCTGGTGTAATTCTGATAGGTCTGCCTTTATATGTTACCCACAAAAGCAGCAACCAGAAGTACCTTCCCCACCTTTTCTCTGGACCCTGTGTACAGGTGGCCCAGATGTTGCTAAGCATTTTCCTTTAGAGTCAGAAATGTGGGCAGAGAATATTCTCTTCTCCTTCTCAAGTGTGTCTGCCTCTCTGAAGGTTTAGCTCTCCCTCCCACAGGATTTGGGTGCCTGGAGCTCTCTGATCGGGTCTCTTCAGATCCGGGCGAGGTCTGGACTGCAGGGGACCTGCAGCTTGAGTGCCCCTATCTTCCTGTTCCCAGAGGCCCTATACAGTTTATTCTTGGGCCAAGGATGTGGGCAAGGGTGGGCAGTACTGGCGGTCTCTCCTGCCCTGCAGTCTCAGGAGTACTCACCTGTCTGGGCAATGAGCTCTCTGTCCCATGGGAGCTGTTTTCCGGGATCAGCGAGTTTTAGGCTCCGGCTAGAAACTAGAAGTGTCTGGTCCCAGAAGAATTTTGCCTTTGTATGTCCTGAGTCCAACAGGCAGGTCACTTGGAGCACAAAAGTTGGTCTTACCTTTGGTCCCGGGCCTGAAGCTGCTCCTCAGTAGTGGGTTTCAGCTCTCTGTGAGGGCAGCAACCAGGAGGTCCTGCCCTGCCTTTTCTCGGGACCCTGTGTACAGGGCGCCCAGATAGTGCTAGGCATTTTCCTCTAGAGTCAGAAATGTGGGCAGAGTAGTGTCCTCTGGCTTCTCAGGCATGTCTGCCCCTCTGAAGGTATAGCTTCCTAGAGGTGTTTTTGATTCCATCATCTTGGTAAGAGAACTCCTAGTAGAATATCAAGGAGAAATTAATTACAACGTAGTTGCAATCACATTTTTCAGAAGCTACATGGAGTAGGGAAGGACAGATTATGCAGAAGTGTGTGTGTGTGTGTGTGTGTGTGTGTGTGTGTGTGTGTGTGTGTGTACTGCAAAGAAGAAAGTATTCCACTTCTCACTGCCTCTTCCTTTTACAGACTATGCTCCATGTGCCTTTCCTTTCTGGTACAGACGTATGATCTACTGGGATTGCACAAAGGATGGGGACATGTTTGGAAAAAAGTGGTGTTCACTCACCCCAAATTTCAACAAAGACCATGTTTGGAAATATTGTATATAGTGGTGAGATTTACTGGAAGATGATGATGTCATCAATGCATTAATTGTTTGGAGGAAAAGGAAGAAAAATACTAATTCTTCTTAGAAAGGACTTTCTATCCTTTCTTTTGGTCAAGAGTGGAAAAGATTGAATCTTTATTGCAAGTTTTTGTTTACATTTAATAGTTCTTTTTCTGGGCTTCAAGTTGAAGATGCTCTGACTAGAGATGACTTAGGGTATAGATGATGGAATGTGGGATTTTAAGATGAAGAGTTATTATTCAGCCTCTACTTTCTATTTGCTATGTTTATAAAATTAAAACATTAAAAATAATATCAGGGTAAAAGTGGCCTGCCAATGTAGTCTTTGGTAAGTTGTCATAGTCACACTACTCAATTGGACACACTGATTATAGGGGACATGATGCATGTTTAGGGACAAAGTGAGTATGGGAAATCTCCATAAATTCTTCTTGTTTTTGCTTTGAAGAGGAAAGTGGTACAGTTAAGTCAATTAGAATTTCATTGTGAACAAAGGCCAAATTTCTTCAAAGTTCTTCCCCAGCTCTGTGTCCACTTTGTTTTGTATCTGAACCAAGCCAAATCATGCTCAGCCCTTTCTGCTTCTAACACCATTTGTATCTGACAGTGAAGAATGCATAGCAAATGCTTCACATTTTTACCCAAAAGGGAACAGCTGACCCCTAAATCCATTCTAACAGAAGGAAAAGGTTTTGCCATGGAAATACCACAGCAACACAATGCAACTTTCAAGCACTCTACTGGGAAGCAAAATCTTTCTAAATTGTCCAACAGGTGAAGTCAACTGAGCAGAATTCAAAGATGGATTTCAAAGACAATATACTGAGGAATTTTCAACACTAGACAGTAGGAGCTGAATCTGGCACTGTGCAAATTAGTGGGCATTATAACTGTCTCCTACTTCATCCAGTACATGAAGAAGCCTATGCAAACCTCAACCACTGTAGGATTGTTGCTATATATAACAAGATAATTGACATAAATTCAATGAGCTTGTCAGCATGATCACATGACACTTGGTTGGGTGGAGAATTGACAGGATGCCAGAAGTACCCTGTTGAGTAGTCCCTACCTTAGAACCCAGGTAGCAATCTTTATGCCTATCTAGGCCTTGGCTCTCCTTGGCTGCTAGGTAAGTTTATCTGACATCAGCACCCACTTGGTTCCTGAAAGGAGAAAGCTAATAATATGTGTACTAGTGATCTTTGTCTGTGTCCTTTCTTATCTAGGAAGCAAAGGCAGTGGTTCCTGAAAGCTGTCTGAAAAAGTGTCTGTTCTAGAGCTGGACATAAGAGTTAATGCAAGAATACAATAGAAACTGGAAGTCTAGGTCTCCATTCCCAAGCTTTTTGTGCCTTAAAATGGTTTGCACTGAGCCTCCTCACTCAGTGTCTGCATTTTGCAATGTTTATAACATTTCAGAAAAAGATGAGGTCTTGGTATATGAGCAAGGTTTGCCTTAAACTGGTGAGTTCCTACCATAGCCTTCCAAGTGCTGGGATTACAGTGCCTCACCATCATGCCTGCTGCAATATTGACACATTTGAAAATCACAATGTAGAGACTACTGAGTTGTCTCAGTTTGTAAAATTGCTTGCCACCAAGCCTAATGACCTGAGTTCAATCCCTAGAATCCATATAGTAGAAGGGGAGAACATGCTCTTGAAAGTTGTCCTCTGACCTCTTCTTCCTTCCACACAATTAAAGATAAATAAATGCAATTAAAAATTAGACATTCCTGGCAGCGGGTAAAGAGACACCTTGTTGTCCTGTTGTTCTTAATTCAGTCAGGGGCATAGAAGATAGCAACCCTTTGTTCAGCCTAGCCTGATGCCTGGCTTGGTGGCCAAATCTGTCTTACCCCTAGGACTCATAAAAATCAAATCAAATCAAATCCAAACAGTACACTGTTGGAAGAGGAAGACAAAGAGAGAACTGCAAACCACTATTTCACCCATAGTCCTGCTCTCTAGTGCATGGCTCAGGTTGGCTACCATGCCTTGTAGCACAGATGGAAGATGTCACCCAGAGGCCTGCCAGCTGTGTGACCAGCCTGCAACAGGAGCCATCATAATGTGTGAGTATTGGATGATCAGATAGGAGAGAAAGAGAAGTGGAGCAGCTTGAGTATTATGAAGAGGGATGGAACTGGGGACCGGTGGAGAGGAGAAGCCTTTGAGTGGCCAACTCTGCCACCTGAGGCCATGGTGTGGTCCTAGTCTGAGCTGATCCTGAGGGTCATGACTGATTCTATGACCATGTGGCAGGGTTGATAAGATGTCCGTGGCTCATATTACCACTAGAGAAAATGGGGATATCCCTGGTTCTGACAGTTGTTGGGGACCAAGTCAGTGTCTGCAGGCTGTGCATAATTGGCCCTGCCCATCTCTGGATTTGGCACTCTGAAAAGCTAGCCCAATCTCTCACCTTCAGCATCACTCAGAAGAACAGGCCCTGCACCTCGCTTCAGGCAGCATAGTAGACTGGGCCTGGTGGTAGGTGACATAGTCCCAAGAGTGTGAGTGTGGGGGAGATGACCCTACCATATTGCCATGTAGTGGCAGAGATATGGAGGAGATGACACCCTGTTGCCACCTTTTGTAGCCCAGAAAGCTGCCTACAGGGTCTTGAGCTAAGGAGAACTAGCCCTGCCTCTCACCAGCTGCAGCACTAAGGGAAATGGGCCCTGCACCTTTCCTGGACAGATCAGCAGAGCTGTCCTGGTGGCAGGGACACAGGTGAGCCAGCCGTGAGGGTAAGAGCTTGAGAGAGTTGGCCATACACTGATTCTGGCATGAGGTAGCATGGGTGAGGGAATTATGTCTTCCCCACTAGCTCCTCACCACCCATGACAGTCAACAGATCTGGCCCTGGGTCATGAGTGTGAAAGAGCTGTCCCTGTCACTTGCCAGATACAGCACTCAGGACTTGCACCTCACCTGAGCAGCACCATAAAGCTGGTCCTAGGTGGTGTGGGTATATGTGAACCTCAGGACTGAGGGTATGAGAGTGGGAATGTTGGCCAAGCCCCTTACAGAATATAGCATTTGGGGTAGTGGGTTCTGTACCTTGACTGGGCAGTCCATTGTAGCTGACTCTGGAGGCATGGGTGTGAGTGAGCCAACCCCATGGGCATGAGAGCAGAAGAGCTGATCCTGCCACCTGATAATGGTAGGTATCACTGGGTAGCCTAGCTAGAGAAATGCTATAGAGATAGCCCTGATAATGTGGAAAAGGGAGAGATTGTGGGCTGACTAGCTCAGCTATCACCCAGGTTCAGATCTAGGCCTCTGACTTGGCCCACCCCCAAACTTATCATCTGTAAATGGTTGGGGTATGTGAAGGTGTCATTCCTCCTGTTCCAAAGCTGCAGGATCTCAATGACACAGGACAACAACAGGATAACTGGGAGGAGTCATGAAGATCCAATATTGATGCATTTACTGAAGCCAGAGAGCTTGAATCAAATAAGTCATAGCAATAAACATTTGTAAGTGAAGATGTGGACAAAATAGTATTTTGTGGGACACACTATGACACACTACAGTTTCCAGGATGAGATGTTTTCTATACTTTATTTTTGTTGTTTATGTATGTTTTATTTTGAAGTAGAGGTTGCAAAGGCAAAGAACAGAAATGAGGGTGCAGGGAGATGAACAGAACTGGGCTGCATAATGCAAAACTCTCAAAGAATCAACAAAAAGTTAAATAATGATTTTCATAGTGATTTTACAAGTTTTCACTCCCGTCATCAATGGAGGAGTGTTCTCCTTGCTTCACATCCTCAATGATATTGCTGTCTCTTGAGTCTTTTATTTCTGCCATTCTGATAGGTGTAAAATGGAACACCAGAGTTGTTTTGATTTGCATTTCCCTGATGACTAAGGACTCTGAATATTTGGGGATTTTTCTGTTGGAAATTCTTTGTTTAGTTCCAGACACCATTTTCAAATTGGTTTATTTGGGTTGTTGGTGCCTAACTTCTTAAGGTCTTTGTAAAATTTGGATATTAGCCCTCTGTCAGATATTGGGTTAGTGAAGAGTCTTTTCCCTGTCTGAGCACTGCCAATTTGTCCTATTGACAAATCCTTTGCTTTAACAAAAAGCCTTGCAGTTTCATGAGCTCCCATTTATCAATTGTTGATCTTAGAACCTGAGCCATTGGTGATCTATTCAGGAATGTGTCTCTTGTACCAATGCATTCAAGGGTATTTCCCACTTTCTCTTCTATGAAATTTACTGTATTCAGTTTTATATTGAAGTCCTTGATCCACTTGGATTTGAGTTTTGTGCAAGGTGATAAGTATGGATCTATTTTTCCTTTTCCACATGTAGACATCTAGCTAGTCCAGCACCATGTATTGAAGATACTTTCAATTTTTCATTGTATGTTTTTGGCTTTATCAAAAATCAAATGTCCATAGGTGTGTGGGTTTATTCCTGGGTCTTTGATTTGATTCCATTGATCAACATGTCTGTTTCTGTTTCAATACCATGCAGTTTTTCTTATCACTATTGCTCTGTAGTATGGGTTGAGGTCAGGAATATTGATTACACTCAAAGAAAACTGAGAATAATTCTACCACAAGACATAGTTATACCACTCCTGGGCATATAAACAAAAGATGCTCCAACATCTCACAAAGACCCTTCCTCAAGTATGTTCATAGCAGCTTTATTCAAAATAACAAGAAACTGGAAACAACCTAAATGATACTCAAATCAATAATGGATAAAGAAAATGTGATGCATCTACACATTGGAATACTGTTCATCTATTAAAGATCAAGACATCATGAATTTTGCAGATAAATGGATGGAACTTGAGAATATCCTGATCTGATTTAGGTAACCCAGTCCCCCAAGGACATGCATGGTATCCTCACTTATAAGTGGATATTAGCCATAAAATATGGGTGCCATGTTACATTCTACAGACCCAAAGAAGCTAAACAAGAAGGAAGGTCCATGTGAGGAAGCTTGAATTTCACTTAGAAATGGGAATAAAATAGTCATAAAAGGCAGATGTAGGGAGGGAACTTGGAGGGAGGGGGTGTGGAGGGGAATGGGGTATTTAGGATCAGGTATGGTAAAAGAGAGAAGAAATGGCTAGATGGCCATGAAAATTAATAGAAATCTGCACCTGATGTGGGCGAGGAGGTTGTGGGGGTCATCTCCCAAGAGGAGACATGGACTGGGACAAGGAAGGCACCTAAGACTCAATGAAGGTGACCTTATCTGTGACCTACCACTATGTTGGGAATATGGAACCTGAAGAGCCTACCTCCTGTATCTAGGCAGAAACCCTAGTGGAGCGATAGAGATACCAACCCACTCACAAAATTTTCAACCCCAAATTTATCCTGTCTACAAGTAATGCAGGCCTGGAGGTGAGCAGAGAATGGGAAGATATCCAACCAATAATTGGCTCAACTTGAGACCCATGCCATCGGTAAGCATCAATAAGAGGAAAGACCAACAGAATCAATTAACCTGGACCCCTGGGGCTCTCAGAATCTGAAATCAACAACCAAAGAACATAAGGGCTAGACCTAGGCCTCCCTACTCATATGTATCAGATGTACAGCTTGACCTTCATCTGGGTCCTAAACAACTGGAACTGGGGGCTAGCCAAAAAGCTGTTGCCTGTATGTAGGATATGGTCTACTAGCTGGACTGCCTTGTCTGACCTCAGTGGGAGAAGAAGAGCCTAGCCTTGAAGAGACTTGAAGTGCCAGGGTCAAGGGTATATCCAGGGGTCCCCTAATTTCCTAGAGGAGAAGTGAAAGGAGGAAAGGAGGAGGTGGCATGGAGGGGGCAATAAGTGGGATGTAAAATGAATAAGTAAAAACAAATTATATTTTTAAAAAGGTAAAAAAAAATAAGGATCAGGTTGTTAAGGGAATCATGCTTACCCACAGTGAGAGTGATTTCTCCTCACATGGCATGACCAAATCAGAGCTAGATCTTCAAGGCATCACAGCTGTGTAATTGTAATTGATTATGTACCAATGCAAATCCATAGCAGAAAGACTCCAGAAAACATGACTTTGAAAAAAATCGTACTATGCTATTTGTTCATCTGATAAGGAAAAGAGAAATTTGAATTTATAAAGGCTTGTCAAAGTGGAAATGCAGAACTTGGGAAGTTAGGATTGATATATCAACAGTAGTAGGTCTACACATGGTGCTCTTCTGATGGAGTGCATGCCTAGTGTATGCAGTCCCTTGAGTTCTGTCCTCAGCACTTCATAAACTAGGCATGACTTTGCAACCCAGTAATCTCACAACTTGGGAGCTAGAGATAAGAGGCTCAGAAGTTCATGGAAATTCTGGTGGTTTGAGGTCTATCTGGGCTACACCAGCTCCTGTCTCAAAAATCAACCAACCTAAAAAGAACATCCCTTCCCAAACCTTCTCAAACCTAAATTATCAGTAATACTCAACATTTCCAAGGAAAGAATAAAACAGCAAGGAGAATGGAAAGGAATTTTAAAACATGCTATTTATGAGAAATTTAAGAGAATGAAAAGAGCCGGAGAATTGAGTACAGAACCAATGGCCCCTAGGAAAGTTAGATCATCTAAAGACACAAAAGGCAGATGCCAGGGAGATAAAGTAGTCAGCTGCTGTGATGCAGAAGGCTAAGAGAATAATAAATGAGAAAGGCAATTCTACACTCCAATATTTATCTAATTACAAATCATATGAGAATCTTAAAAAATCCTCACTCCTAATGATTAGAAGAGACAAAAATCTGTAAGGAGATGCTAGTGAAGGGATCTGCTCCACATTTGTGAATTCAGAGGACATTGTGGACAGAGTTACCACCACATAGGTTTCGTCTTTTCCACGCATGAAAATTCAAAATATCTTATAAACCTTCCTATTCTCCAGAGAAACTTGAACTGAAAGAAGAGGGGCAGTCAGGAGTGGTCTGCACAGTTTGACTACTCAATGTTCTTCAGAGAGAAGCCTGATCACGAGTCCTCCTTTGGGAAGGGTTTGCCTATTGGAAGATGTACATAGATGATTTAACCTCAGTTCTGCAGTTTCAGTCTTAGCTAACGTTCACATTCTATTTCAGTCTTCATGTATGTGTCTATGCCTATGCTACTGGCACTAACTACAGGGTCTCTTGGGAGCTAGTTGAGGGTTCTAACAGTGGGTTTTTCCTCACTGCTTCATTTTAGTCTTTTAGAAGAGGAATGTGGATGCCTGGCTTTACCCAGTCCCATTCAGTGACAGAAACTAAGGGATGACACATTATATCAAAGAAAAAGGAAATTTGTGGATGTTCTTATTGCCCCCTAAAGTCTTTGGGCATGTGACAAGGCTTAGACGTGTTATTCCCACTGAGTCTCGTGTGAATTTTATCTCTTGTACACATGGTCTCTTCAAAAGGGGAGATTGGGAGTTTACAAAAAAAGGAGCAATTCTCTTATTTAACATTCCTGTCAGAACAAGTGACCAACATGGATTGAGCTACACTCACTTGGAAGATTTGCATTTTTGTTTGTGAACTCATGGATATGCATCCCAGAGACCTTCAGCCAGTTCTTGGCCATAGGGCACAGCATACCTCTGACATATTTGAAATCTTAACCTTGGAGAGATGGTACAAGTTTTGGGGTTTCCCACCAAGTGAGAAGAATACCTGAGCTATCTATATGAGTTATTTTGTCATCGTATTCTTAACTCCCATTCTACTTTCCCCTTCTTCTTAAGAAATACAGTTTTGACAGAGAGAGAGAGAGAGAGAGAGAGAGAGAGAGAGACAGAGACAGAGAGAGAGACAGAGAGACAGAGAGACAGGGAGAGACAGAGACAGAGACAGAGCAAGACAGATGGAGATAGAGATACAGAGGGAGACAGAGAAAAAGAGATGGAGTAAGACAGAGAGAGATGTAGATAGATAGATAGATAGATAGATAGATAGATAGATAGATAGACAGACAGACAGACAATCTAAATGTACAGGGAAGTAAGGCTTGTATATGAGCTGATCATAATGGTATTAAGTCACTAAGTAAGGTGACAAAAGAGACAAAAGAGGAATATGTGAGCTGTTGGCTAAAGACTTTTTTCCATGGTGGACCAGAAACAGCAGCTGAGTATTCTGTGTATCAGAGTCACACATTTTTACACATGCCCAAAGGCATGAAGAACCTGGAAGAGGCAAAGTATTGTTGCTTATTAGCTTATGAGTAGTGTGCACTCATGTAAGATGATGGCAATAACTGCTGGAGAGTCATGAAGTCCCAGCACAACTGTGTCATCTGGATGAGGCTTACAACACATGGAGGAGTTGTATAAAGATAGATGGCTCTGATATACAATGTTCACCAAGCCAGAGAGATGTAAAAATGGATAATAGAGAACTATTAAAATTCATGCTAAGTTCTGACAGAAGCCTGATATAGCTGTCTCCTGAGGGGCTCTGCCAGAGCATGAAAAATACAGAGGTGAATGCTTGCAGCCAACCATTGAACTGAGAATGGGATACCCGTTGGAGGAGTTAGAGAAGGGATAGAAGGAGCTGAAGGGGTCTGCAACCCCATAAGAACAACAATACCAACCAACCAAAGCTCCCAGGGACTAAACCACCATCCAAAGAGCACACATGTACAGACCCATGGTTCCAGCTGCATATATAGCAGAAGAAGCCCTTGGTCCTGCGAAGGCTGGACCTTCCAGTGTAGGGGAATGTCAGGGTGGGGAGGCAGGATGGGGTGGGTGGATGGGTGGGGGAACACCCTCATAGACAAAGAGGGAGGGGGAAGGGATAGGGGGTTTATGGACTGGAAACTGAGAAAAGGAATAGCATTTGAAATGTAAATTAAAATGTCCAATAAAAGAAACTGAAGGAACATCCATTCAGAGCCTGCCCCACATGTGGCCCATATATATACAGCCACCCAATTAGACAAGATGGATGAAGCAAAGAAGTGCAGAAGTGTAGATCGCTCCTGAGAGACACAGCCAGAATACAGCAAATACAGAGGCGAATGTCAGCAGCAAACCTCTGAACTGAGAATAGGACCCCCGTTGAAGGAATCAGAGAAAGAACTGGAAGAGCTTGAAGGGGCTTGAGACCCCATATGTACAACAATGCCAAACAACCAGAGCTTCCAGGGACAAGCCACTACCTAAAAGACTATACATGGACTGACCCTGGACTCTGACCTCATAGGTAGCAATGAATATCCTAGTAAGAGCACCAGTGGAAGGAAGCCCTGGGTCCTGCTAAGAATGAACCCCAGTGAACTAGACTGTCAGGGGAGGGCAGCAATGGGGGAGGGTGGGGAGGGAACACCCATAAGGAAGGGGGGAGGGAAGGGGATGTTTGCCGGAAAGCAGGAAAGGGAATAACACTAAAATGTATATAAGAAATATTCAAGTTAATAAAAAAAAATAAAAAAAAATGTCCAATAAAAAGTTAAGAAATTCATGCTAAGAAAGACTTTCTACTTTTCTTTAACCCAAAACGTTTTATTGATTCTTTGTGGCTTTAACATTATGCACCTCAATCCCACTCATCTCCCTGTCCCTTAATATCTGTCCTTTACCCTTGCAACCTCCCTTCCCCAAAGGAAAATAAAATAAGATAGAATAAAAACGCTCATCTTGTAGTAGAAGCTGTATGTGTCACAGTGTATCACACAGTATGCCCTTTTGTCCACACAATTTTACTTGCAAATGTTCACCACAATAAATCATTGGTCTGTCTTGAGTTCTCTGACTTCTGCTTCTGTTATCAATACTGGATCCCCACAGGGACTCCTTTTGATATCTTTTGTCTTGTCCTGTGTCATGGAGATCCTGCAGCTTTGAATCTTCAGGACAGTTGCATTCATATATTCCAGCAGATCATATATGGGGTAGATGCTGGGTGGGCCAACTCAAAGCCCTGGATATGGGCCTGGTTGTTATCTGAGCTGGTCAGCCTGTCATTTCTCCTGCACCTCATACAACCAGAATGAGCTGTTGTGAGGCTAGCTCACCCAATGATGTACCTGGCAAGGGGCAGGGTCATCTCTCCGGCAATCATGGTCTTGGGATTGGCTCATCTTCCTGCTGCAGGTGGCTATGGGCAAGGAGAGGGTGTTTCTTTCTCATCCATGTCACTTGGAGGCAGACAAGGGGCAGGGCTGCTCTCCTGCACTCATGCCAGCTCACCCACACCTCCACCATCGGAGCAAGCTCTAGTGTGCTGCCTAGGTGAGGTGCATGGCCCATTCTCCCAAGTGCTGAAGCTAGTTGGTGAGGGGCAAGAGAGCTGCTCTCATGACTTGGGAGCCAGCTCTTCTGCCTGATGTAGGTGATGGGGCGTGAGGAGTAAGTAGGGAGGGACTTTCTACTTTTTTTTTTTATTAACTTGAATATTTCTTATATACATTTCGAGTGTTATTCCCTTTCCGGTTTCCGGGCAAACATCCTTCCTCCCCCTTCCTTATGGGTGTTCCCTCCCCACCCTCCCCCCATTGCTGCCCTCCCCCGACAGTCTAGTTCACTGGGGGTTCATTCTTAGCAGGGACCCAGGGCTTCCCCTTCCACTGGTGCTCTTACTAGGATATTCATTGCTACCTATGAGGTCAGAGTCCAGGGTCAGTCCATGTATAGTCTTTAGGTAGTGGCTTAGTCCCTGGAAGCTCTGGTGGCTTGGCATTGTTGTACATATAGGGTCTCGAGCCCCTTCAAGCTCTTCCAGTTCTTTCTCTGATTCCTTCAACGGGGGTCCTATTCTCAGTTCAGTGGTTTGCTGCTGGCATTCGCCTCTGTATTTGCTGTATTCTGGCTGTGTCTCTCAGGAGCGATCTACACTTCTGCACTTCTTTGCTTCATCCATCTTGTCTAATTGGGTGGCTGTATATATATGGCCCACATGTGGGGCAGGCTCTGAATGGATGTTCCTTCAGTCTCTGTTTTAATCTTTGCCTCTCTCTTCCCTGCCAAGGGTATTCTTGTTCCCCTTTTAAAGAAGGAGTGAAGCATTCACATTTTGATCATCCGTCTTGAGTTTCATTTGTTCTAGGCATCTAGGGTAATTCGAGCATTTGGGCTAATAGCCACTTATCAATGAGTGCATACCATGTATGTCTTTCTGTGATTGGGTTAGCTCACTCAGGATGATATTTTCCAGTTCCAACCATTTGCCTACAAATTTCATAAACTCGTTGTTTTTGATAGCTGAGTAATATTCCATTGTGTAGATATACCACATTTCTGTATCCATTCCTCTGTTGAAGGGCATCTGGGTTCTTTCAGCTTCTGGCTATTATAAATAAGGCTGCGATGAACATAGTGGAGCACGTGTCTTTTTTTTTTTATATGTTGGGGCATCTTTTGGGTATATATGCCCAAGAGAGGATAGCTGGATCCTCAGGCAGTTTAATGTCCAATTTTCTGAGGAACCTCAGACTGATTTCAGAATGGTTGTACCAGTCTGCAATCCCACCAACAATGGAGGGTGTTCCTCTTTCTCCACATCCTCGCCAGCATTTGCTGTCACCTGAGTTTTTTGATCTTAGCCATTCTCACTGGTGTGAGGTGAAATCTCAGGGTTGTTTTGATTGCATTTCCTGATGACTAAAGATGTTGAACATTTCTTTGGGTGTTTCTCAGCCATTCGGCATTCCTCAGCTGTGAATTCTTTGTTTAGCTCTGAACCCCATTTTTAATAGGGTTATTTGTCTCCCCTGGTCTAACTTTTGAGTTCTTTGTATATTTTGGATATAAAGGCCTCTATCTGTTGTAGGATTGGTAAAGATCTTTTTCCCAATCTGTTGGTTGCCATTTTGTCCTAACCACAGTGTCCTTTGCCTTAAAGAAGCTTTGCAGTTTTATGAGATCCCATTTGTCGATTCTTGATCTTAGAGCATAAAGCCATTGGTGTTTTGTTCAGGAAATTTTTCCAGTGCCCATGTGTTCCAAATGCTTCCTAGTTTTTTCTTCTATTAGTTTGAGTGTGTCTGGTTTGATGTGGAGGTCCTTGATCCACTTGGACTTAAGCTTTGTACAGGGTGATAAGCATGGATCGATCTGCATTCTTCTACATGTTGACCTCCAGTTGAACCAGCACCATTTGCTGAAAATGCTATCTTTTTCCATTGGATGGATTTGGCTCCTTTTGTCAAAAAATCAAGTGACCATAGGTGTGTGGATTCATTTCTGGGTCTTCAATTCTGTTCCATTGGTCTATCTGTCTGTCTCTGTACCAATACCATGCAGTTTTTATCACTATTGCTCTGTAATACTGCTTGAGTTCAGGGATGATGAATTGAAGTCCTTTTATTGTTGAGGATAGTTTTAGCTATCCTGGGTTTTTGTTATTCCAGATGAATTTGCAAATTGTTCTGTCTAACTCTTTGAAGAATTGGATTGGTATTTTGATGGGGATTGCATTGAATCTGTAGATCGCTTTTTTGGTAAAATGGCCATTTTACTATATTAATCCTGCCAATCCATGAGCATGGGAGATCTTTCCACCTTCTGAGGTCTTCTTCAATTTCTTTCTTCAGTGTCTTGAAGTTCTTATTGTACAGATCTTTTTACTTGCTTGGTTAAAGTCACACCGAGGTATTTTATATTATTTGGGTCTATTATGAAGGGTGTCGTTTCCCTAATTTCTTTCTCGGCTTGTTTCTCTTTTGTGTAGAGGAAGGCTACTGATTTATTTGAGTTAATTTTATACCCAGCCACTTTGCTGAAGTTGTTTATCAGCTTTAGTAGTTCTCTGGTGGAACTTTTGGGATCACTTAAATATACTATCATATCATCTGCAAATAGTGATATTTTGACTTCTTCTTTTCCGATCTGTATCCCCTTGATCTCCTTTTGTTGTCTGATTGCTCTGGCTAGAACTTCAAGAACTATATTGAATAAGTAGGGAGAGAGTGGGCAGCCTTGTCTAGTCCCTGATTTTAGTGGGATTGCTTCAAGTTTCTCTCCATTTAGTTTAATGTTAGCAACTGGTTTGCTGTATATGGCTTTTACTATGTTTAGGTATGGGCCTTGTATTCCTATTCTTTCAGGACTTTTTATCATGAAGGGTGTTGAATTTTGTCAAATGCTTTCTCAGCATCTAATGAAATGATCATGTGGTTTTGTTCTTTCAGTTTGTTTATATAATGGATCACGTTGATGGTTTTCCGTATATTAAACCATCCCCTGCGTACCTGGGATGAAACCTACTTGATCATGGTGGATGATTGTTTTGATGTGCTCTTGGATTCGGTTTGCCAGAAATTTGTTGAGTATTTTTGCGTCAATGTTCATAAGGGAAATTGGTCTGAAGTTCTCTTTCTTTGTTGGGTCTTTGTGTGGTTTAGGTATAAGAGTAATTGTGGCTTCATAGAAGGAATTCGGTAGTGCTCCATCTGTTTCAATTTTGTGGAATAGTTTGGATAATATTGGTATGAGGTCTCCTATGAAGGTCTGATAGAATTCTGCACTAAACCCGTCTGGACCTGGGCTCTTTTTGGTTGGGAGACCTTTAATGATTGCTTCTATTTCCTTAGGAGTTATGGGGTTGTTTAACTGGTTTATCTGTTCCTGATTTAACTTTGGTACCTGGTATCTGTCTAGGAAATTGTCCATTTCCTGTAGATTTTCAAGTTTTGTTGAATATAGGCTTTTATAGTAAGATCTGATGATTTTTTGAATTTCCTCTGAATCTGTAGTTATGTCTCCTTTTCATTTCTGATTTTTGTTAATTTGGACACACTCTCTGTGTCCTCTCGTTAATCTGGCTAGGGGTTTATCTATCTTGTTGATTTTCTCAAAGAACCAACTTTTGGTTCTGTTGATTCTTTCTATGGTCCTTTTTGTTTCTACTTGGTTGATTTCAGCTCTGAGTTTGATTATTTCCTGCCTTCTACTCCTCCTGGGTGTATTTGCTTCTTTTTGTTCTAGAGCTTTTAGGTGTGCTGTCAAGCTGCTGACATATGCTCTTTCCTGTTTCTTTCTGAAGGCACTCAGCGCTATGAGTTTTCCTCTTAACACAGCTTTCATTGTGTCCCATAAGTTTGGGTATGTTGTACCTTCATTTTCATTAAATTCTAAAAAGTTTTTAATTTCTTTCTTTATTTCTTCCTTGACCAGGTTATCATTGAGTAGAGCATTGTTCAGTTTCCACGTATATGTGGGCATTCTTCCCTTATTGTTATTGAAGACCAGTTTAGGCCGTGGTGGTCCGATAGCACGCATGGGATTATTTCTATCTTTCTGTATCTGTTGGGGCCTGTTTTTTGACCAATTATATGGTCAATTTTGGAGAAAGTACCATGAGGAGCTGAGAAGAAGGTATATCCTTTAGCTTTAGGGTAGAACGTTCTATAAATATCCGTTAAGTCCATTTGGCTCATGACTTCTCTTAGTCTGTCTACGTCTCTGTTTAATTTCTGTTTCCATGATCTGTCCATTGATGAGAGTGGGGTGTTGAAATCTCCCACTATTATTGTGTGAGGTGCAATGTGTGTTTTGAGCTTTAGTAAGGTTTCTTTTACGTATGTAGGTGCCCTTGTATTTGGGGCATAGATATTTAGGATTGAGAGTTCATCTTGGTGGATTTTTCCTTTGATGAATATAAAGTGTCCTTCCTTATCTTTTTTGATGACTTTTAGTTGGAAATTGATTTTATTTGATATTAGAATGGCTACTCCAGCTTGCTTCTTCTGACCATTTGCTTGGAAAGTTGTTTCCCAGCCTTTCACTCTGAGGTAGTGTCTGTCTTTGTCTCTGAGGTGTGTTTCCTGTAGGCAGCAGAATGCAGGGTCCTCGTTGCGTATCCAGTTTGTTAATCTATGTCTTTTTATTGGGGAGTTGAGGCCATTGATGTTGAGAGATATTAAGGAATAGTGATTATTGCTTCCTGTTATATTCATATTTGGATGTGAGGTTGTGTTTGTGTGCTTTTCTTCTCTTTGTTTTGTTGCCAAGACGATTAGTTTCTTGCCTCTTCTTGGGTATAGCTTGCCTCCTTATGTTGGGCTTTACCATTTATTATCCTTTGTAGTGCTGGATTTGTAGAAAGATATTGTGTAAATTTGGTTTTGTCATGGAATATCTTGGTTTCTCCATCTATGTTAATTGAGAGTTTTGCAGGATACAGTAGCCTGGGCTGGCATTTGTGTTCTCTTAGGGTCTGTATGACATCAGTCCAGGATCTTCTGGCCTTCATAGTTTCTGGCGAGAAGTCTGGTGTGATTCTGATAGGTCTGCCTTTATATGTTACTTGACCTTTTTCCCTTACTGCTTTTAATATTCTTTCTTTATTTTGTGCGTTTGGTGTTTTGACTATTATGTGACGGGAGGTGTTTCTTTTCTGGTCCAATCTATTTGGAGTTCTGTAGGCTTCTTGTATGCCTATGGGTATCTCTTTTTTTAGGTTAGGGAAGTTTTCTTCTATGATTTTGTTGAAGATATTTACTGGTCCTTTGAGCTGGGAGTCTTCACTCTCTTCTATACCTATTATCCTTAGGTTTGATCTTCTCATTGAGTCCTGGATTTCCTGTATGTTTTGGACCAGTAGCTTTTTCCGCTTTACATTATCTTTGACAGTTGAGTCAATGATTTCTATGGAATCTTCTGCTCCTGAGATTCTCTCTGCCATCTCTTGTATTCTGTTGGTGAAGCTTGTATCTACAGCTCCTTGTCTCTTCTTTTGGTTTTCTATATCCAGGGTTATTTCCATGTGTTCTTTCTTGATTGCTTCTATTTCCATTTTTAATTCCTTCAACTGTTTGATTGTGTTTTCCTGGAATTCTTTCAAGGATTTTTGCGATTCCTCTCTGTAGGCTTCTACTTGTTTATTAATGTTTTCCTGTGTTTCTCTAAGGGAGTTCTTCACGTCTTTCTTGAAGTCCTCCAGCATCATGATCAAATATGATTTTGAAACTAGATCTTGCTTTTCTGGTGTGTTTGGATATTCCATGTTTGTTTTGGTGGGAGAATTGGGTTCCGATGATGTCATGTAGTCTTGGTTTCTGTTGCTTGGGTTCCTGCGCTTGCCATCAGATCTCGCCATCAGATTATCTCTAGTGTTACACTGTTCTGCTATTTCTGACAGTGGCTAGACTGTCCTATAAGCCTGTGTGTCAGGAGTGCTGTAGACCTGTTTTACTGTTTTCTTTCTGCCAGTATTGGGGACAGAGTGTTCTGCTTTCGTGCGTGTAGTTTTTCCCCTCTACAGGTCTTCAGCTGTTCCTGTGGGCCTGTGTCTTGAGTTCACCAGGCAGGTCACTTGCAGCAGAAAAGTTGGTCTTACCTGTGGTCCCGAGGCTCAAGTTCGCTCTCGGGATGCTGCCCACGGGTTCTCTGCGGTGGCAGCAACCGGGAAGATCTGCGTTGCCCCTTCCGGGAGCCTCCGTGCACCAGGGTTCCAGATGGCCTCCGGTGTTTTCCTCTGGAATCAGTAATGTGTGCAGAGAGCAGTCTCTTCTGGTTTCGCAGGCGTGTCTGCTTCTCTGAAGGTTTAGCTCTCCTTCCCACGGGATTTGGGTGCAGAGAACTGTTTATCCGGTCTGTTTCCTTCAGGTTCCGGCGGTGTCTCAGGCAGGGCTCCTGCCTCACCTGAGCCCTCTCCCACGGGAGCCCAGAGGCCTTATACAGTTTCCTCTTGGGCCAGGGATGTGGGCAGGGGTGGGCAGTGTTGGTGGTCTCTTCTGCTCTGCAGCCTCAGGAGTGCCCACCTGACCAGGCGGTAAGGTATCTCTCCCACGGGTTCTGGGAGCAGAGAGCTGCTGCGGGCCGGGATCCGCGGGTGTGTGCGACTTTCTACTTTTTAAATGACTCACCTTTGCATAAAAAGCATAATTGACAGAGTTCTTTGTAAGAATGTGAAGAAGGGCTTGTGATGGACACAATATTAATTTAATTTAATTTATTTACTTATTCCCACTCACTGGTCATTTCCTCCCACAATCCTTTCCCCCTCCACTCTCCTCCTCTGAGTGGGAAGGAGTCTCCCTTCGTATCCCCAACCCTGACACTTCAAATCTCTATGAAGCTAGGCACTTCCTCTCCCACTGAGGCCCTACAAGATAGCCTAGCTAATAGAACATATCCTGCATGCAGATTTTGGGATAGCTCTCATCCAGTTGTTCAGGACCCACATGAAGGTCAAGCTGCCCATCTACTACAAGTGTATGAGGAGGCCTAGGTCCTGCCAGTGTAGGTTCTTTGGTGTTTCAGAGTCTGTGGGTACATGTTAGTTGACTCTATTGGTCTTTCTGTGAGTTCCTATCCTCTTTGGGGTCCACAGTCCTTCCTTCTATTCTGCCACAAGAGTCCCCAAGATCCAACTAAAATTATTTTTTAAATTAAACATTTAATTGATTTTTGTGAGTTTCACATCACCAATCATCTTCCTATCTTTTAAGGTCTGCCCTCCACCCTTGCAATCTCCAAACAAAATAAAACAAAAAAAATTTTGATGTGGAAAGTTGTAGGATGTCACATAGTATATCCTTTTGCCTATGGAGACTTACATGCAAATGTTCATTTCAGTGAATCAGTGGTCTAGTTTGAGGCCTCTGTCACATTATAATGCTGAATTCTCTCTGGGACTTCTTTCAGACATTCCATTATTCCCTGTGCATTGAGATCCTATAGCTTTGGACCTTCAGGACAGACTCTTTCACTTGTTCCAATAGTTCATAGATGGGGTGGATCTGAGCCTAGGTGGAAGCTGAATTAGTCTGGTGCCCTTGCCACTAGGACCAGGTGAGGAGTAACCACATGGATGTCAGTTGTCTATGCCAAGACCTGAGGCCATATTCATGCCCATGAGCTGTGCTGTTACTAAGAATCAGGATTATGTGAGTGGCCAGTTCTGCCACTTGGGGTCATGTTGAGGTCCAAAGTCCATGATGCTGCCAAGGGCAATGCCTGGGTCTATGGTCCTGATATGGCTTGGGCCTGTGTTGATGTTTGTGGCCTATGTTACGACTAAGGGCCAGGCAGATGTCTGTGGTCTGTGCTGCAGCTTGAGACCATGGTGATGTCTAGGTTTGTGCTGCCACCAAGGGTCATGTCTGGGTTTGTGGTCCTAGTTCAGCTAGGGTGTGTGTGCTGTTTGGCCCATGATGCCACTGAGGGCCATGTTGATGTCTACAGTCTGGGCTGCCTTTGAGGGCCTTATCTAGGTATGTTATCCTACTGCATCATGGGCTGTATTCCTGGTCAGTGCTGTCACCAGAAACTGCGAGGAGGCCCATGATTCATGGTCCTGATGACTGAAGAGCAAGGAGGCATTTTTTACTGTGATGTTGATGACTGCAGATGCACAGTAGAGAAACTGTAAATTGAATGGGAAGAGTACCCATTTCTGAGGCAGGCAAGTGATCTATAATCACCTAGTGAGCCCTTATCACTGCCCTTATGGTCTGTAATGAGAAACTGGTTATATTTTTCAAAGTTTTGGTTTGGCTGATGCCAACCTATATCTGATTTTGCCTCACTGTTTCTATAGGATCTTTTCATTAAGAAAAGGCTTACCTTGAATGAAAGTCACACCATTCTATGGTCTGGGGTCATGAACTGAGTACAAAAGAAGAAAGTGAATGAAACACTAGAGCCCATTTTCTTTGTTGTCATTTACTGACTGTAAACACAATGTGATTAACTCTTTCATGCTTCTTTTCTATAGCCATGAATGATCTGTGTCCCAACTTTGTTGTGATGAATTACTGAATGCCAAACCTTTGAGTTTATGTACAGGAGAGACAGCTTGGGAGTTAAGAGTAGTTGCTGCTCTTCCAGTGGTCCCACCTTCAATTCACAACACTCAATTATTTGCTCACAATTGTTTGTAATGTCCAGTTCCAGGGGATGCTCTACTTTGATCTGGCTTCCAAAAGTACCTCACACAAGGTACATCAAGATACATGTAGGAGAAGCACTTGTATTGGTTACTTTTCTAGTGTTGTGATAAGACACTACAGCTAAGGTAACTTATAAGGCAAAGAGTTTAATTGGGATTATTATGCCAGAGGCCCATTGTGCCAGAGGAAGCCTATTCTTCACACTGCCTGAATGGCTGGGAACCAGAAGCTGGATGGCCTAAAGACCTAAGGTAGAACTAGACACAACTGGAGGGAGTGTGTGTGTGTGTGTGTGTGTGTGTGTGTGTGTTTTGTGTGTGTGTGTTTGAGAGAGAGAGACAGAGAGAGACAGAGAGAGAGACAGAGAGACAGAGAGTAAATTAAATAATTCTTAATGATATTCTTCTATACTCATCATATAGGTGCCCAGGCCAATTGTCATTAGAGAGGCTTCATCCAGCAACTGATGGGAGCAGATGCAGAGACACACAGTCAAACATTAGGCAGAGCCAGGGGAACCACACAGAAGAGGGGGAGGAGGGATTATAGTAGCTAAAGGGGTTGAGGACACCATGAGAACAGAGCCCACATAATCAACCAAATAGGGCTTACAGAGATGGAAACAGAAATCATGGTGCCTGTATGGGTCTGCAGTAGGTCCTCTGCATCTGTGTTATGGCTGTGTAGCTGAATGTTGTGGGACTCCTGACAGTGGAAGTGGTAGTGTCTCTGACTATTTTGCCTGTTCTTGGCACCCTTTTCCTCTTATTTGGTTGCCTTGAGCTGCCTTGATTTGAGAGTTTGTGCCTGGTCTCATTGCATCTTGTTATGCCATATTTGGTTGATGTCTCTGGGAGGCCTGCTCTTTTCTTGGGTGGGATGGCAAATAGAAGCATCAGAGATGAATTAAAAAGAAAAAAAAACTTTCAATCCAAAGTTTATACTGTCTACAAGAAATTAAGTATGGAGATAGAGCAGATACTGAGGGAATTGCCAACCAATAACCAGCCCAACTTGAGACCCATTCCATGGGCAAGCACCAATTCCTGACACTATTAATGATACTGTTATGCTTGCAGACAGGAGTCTAATATGACTGTTTTCTGAGAGGCTCCACCTAGCAGATGACAGAAACATATGAATAAACCCACAGTTAAACATTGGACAGAACTCAGAGGCTCTCATAGAAGAATTGGGGAAAGGATTGAGAGCCCCAAACAGGATAGACACTAAACAGGAAGACCGACAGAATCAACTAACCTGAACTAATGGGGGCTTTCAGAGACAGATTCACCAACCAAAGAGCATGCGTAGGTTGGACCTAGGCCCTCTGCAATATATAGCAAATGTGCAACTTGTCTTCATGTGGGTGCTATAACAACTAGAGCTTGAGCTATCCCTGAAGCTGTTGCCTGTCTGTGGAATATGTTCCCCTAACTGGGTTGCCTTGTTTGGCCTCAGTGGGAAGGGATGTAGGCCCAGCTCTGGAGAGACTTGATGTGCCAGGGTGTGGGGGGATATCAGGGCGGGGGCTCCACCATCTCAGAGGAGAAAGGGAGTGGGGATGGAGGATGGGGGGGAGGAACTGTGTGTGTGGGACTGCAAGAGGGGGGCAGCGATTGGGATGTAAAAATGAAAATAAAAAAAGAAAGGACAATCGGGGTTGGGGATTTAGCTCAGCGGTAGTGCACTTGCCTAGCGAGCACAAGGCCCTGGGTTCGGTCCCCAGCTCCGAAAAAAAGAAAAGGAAAAAAAACAAACAAACAAAGAATAAAAGAGTAAGAGGTGTTCTCCCAGCTTATGTCTGAGCCATTGAAGACTGGAGACTGAGTTAATTAAACAGGAGAAAGGACAGTTGAACTTGTGAACTTGGTCTGTTGTATAGTTCAGGCTGGTTGCTGAACTTATATTGGACTTCATTACAGATGTCTTGGCTGTATCGCCTCTTCTTTGTGCCCCAGTGCCCTCTACTGGCCAAAATGAGTATCATTGTCTTTGGACTCATTTTTACAGACTATGACAGTACCTCGCAGCGTGGTTATGTTTGAATTAGGGAATTTTTTTTTCTGGGTATGTTTCTTTTTTTCTGGGGATGTGAGAAGCAACTGTACTGATACCCATGGATGAAGTCCATGTTATTATAATTCCCCATGTTCCTTCAGGTGTTCTGGATATCCTCGATGGAGGGAATGTATCTATTATTATCAGAACTGACCTTCAGGGTTCCCTATTCTGCAGCCTTGTAGAGCAGATAAGCACTGCTCCAGAGGTTAATCCACCTTCTGACATCAGGCACAGAGCTAGAAAAGTTCAGAATTACTGTAATTTAGTGAGATCTTCTAGCCAAGAAGAATGTAGCTACCCTTCTCTGTATACTCCATCACTTGAGTTGAGCTCCTACTATGTATTCTTTATTGGCTTGACAGAATCCAGCCCTCACACTCTACAACTGTGTCCCAGGTTTTTATCTCCTCCCAGGGCTGTATCAGGCTAAACCCAGGCTCCCTGACTTGTAGATCTATGGCCAGTCCCTGCAGCAGTTCAGTTTTAAACAAAAGATTTCCTTCAAAGATACTACTAGGAGACGCTCCTTGAATTGTGCAGAATGACAAAATAAGATTCCCGTACACAGCCTATCCATTCACCAGAGGGATTACTATCTCACCAAAATTCTGCGACTGGATTTGAGGCCCAGAAGAGATAGCTCTAGACTTGTCTGTAGGCAATACTGCCAGTGTGTTTGTTTTCTTGGTTACCTGGCATAATTTTAGGATGAGGCTTCAGCTTCCTCCTGATAACAAGGAGCTGTGAAGCTTTAGCTGTGTTCTGTTTGTCTTACTTAACTTTTGCTTGTGTGTGTGTGTGTGTGTGTGTGTGTGTGTGTGTGTGTGTGTGTGTGTGTGATGCATATCTATATGCAAGTTTGTGTGCAGAGGTGAGAGGTCAACATCAGATGTACTTTTTGGTCACCTTTACCCTTCTATTTTAAAACAAAGTCTCTGGGAGATGCTAGGTTCTCCTTCTTTCAGCAGTCATCAGTTGCCCGCTTGAAATTTTTTGCCTAGAGCTGTGGTCCCTGTGAGAACTTCCCCTCTCAGTAGCATGTCTATTGATACTGCCATTGACCGAACCACAGCCATTTCTTTTTTTTTTTTTTAATCTTTATTAACTTGAATATTTCTTATTTACATTTCTATTGTTATTCCCCTTCCCGGTTTCCGGGCCAACATCCCCCTAGCCCCTCCCCCTCCCCTTCTATATGGGTGTTCCCCTCCCCATCCTCCCCCATTACCACCCTCCCCCCAACAATCACGTTCACTGGGGGTTCAGTCTTGGCAGGACCAAGGGCTTCCCCTTCCACTGGTGATCTTACTAGGCTATTCATTGCTACCTATGAGATTGGAGCCCAGGGTCAGTGCATATATAGCCTTTGGGTAGTGGCTTAGTCCCTGGGAGCTCTGGTTGCTTGGCATTGTTACTCACATGGGGTCTCCAGCCCCTTCAAGCTCTTCCAGTCCTTTCTCTGATTCCTTCAATGGGGGTCCCGTTCTCACTTCAGTGCTGGCATTCACCTATGTATTTGCTGTATTCTGGCTGTGTCTCTCAGGAGAGATCTACATCCGGTTCCTGTCGGCATGCACTTCTTTGCTTCATCCATCTTATCTAATTGGGTGGCTGTATATGTATGGGCCACATGTGGGGCAGGCTCTGAATGGGTCTTCCTTCTGCCTCTGATCTAAACTTTGCCTCCCTATTCCCTGCCAAAGGTATTCTTGTTCCATTTTTAAAGAAGGAGTGAAGCATTCGCATTTTGGTCATCCTTCTTGAGTTTCATGTTTTCTGTGCATCTAGGGTAATTCAAGCATTTGGGCTAATATCCACTTATCAATGAGTGCATACCATGTGTGTTTTTCTGTGATTGGGTTACCTCAATCAGGATAATATTTTCCAGTTGCATCCATTTGCCTATGAATTTCATAAACTCATTGTTTTTGATAGCTGAGTAATATTCCATTGTGTAAATGTACCACATTTTTTGTATCCATTCCTCTGTTGAAGGGCATCTCGGTTCTTTCCAGCTTGGGGCTATAATAAATAAGGCTGCTATGAACATAGTGGAGCATGTGCCTTTGTTATATGTTGGGGCATCTTTTGGGTATATGCCCAAGAGAGGTATAGCTGGGTCCTCAGGTAGTTCAATGTCCAATTTTCTGAGGAACCTCCAGATTGATTTCCAGAATAGTTGTACCAGTCTGCAATCCCACCAACAACGGAGGAGTGTTCCTCTTTCTCCACATCCTTCCCAGCACCGCCTGTCACATGAATTTTTGATCTTAGCCATTCTCACTGGTATGAGATGAAATCTCAGGGTTGTTTTGATTTGCATTTCCCTTATGACTAAAGATGTTGAACATTTCTTTAGGTGTTTCTCAGCCATTCAGCATTCCTCAGCTGTGAATTCTTTGTTTAGCTCTGAACCCCATTTTTAATAGCATTATTTGTCTCCCTGTGGTCTAACTTCTTGAATTCTTTGTATATTTTGGATATAAGTCCTCTATCTGTTGTAGGATTGGTAAAGATCTTTTCCCAATCTGTTGATTGCCATTTTGTCCTACCTAGAGTGTCCTTTGTCTTACAGAAGCTTTGCAGTTTTATGAGATCCCATTTGTCGATTCTTGATATTAGAGCATAAGCCATTGGTATTTTGTTCAAGAAATTTTTTCCAATGCCCATGTGTTCGAGATGCTGCCCTAGTTTTTCTTCTATTAGTTTGAGTGTATCTGGTTTGATGTGGAGGTCCTTGATCCACTTGGACTTAAGCTTTGTACAGGGTGATAAGCATGGATCGATCTGCATTCTTCTACATGTTGACCTCCAGTTGAACCAGCACCATTTGCTGAAAATGCTATCTTTTTTTCCATTGGATGGTTTTGGCTCCTTTGTCAAAAATCAAGTGCCCATAAGTGTGTGGGTTCATTTCTGGGTCTTCAATTCTGTTCCATTGGTCTATCTCTCTGTCTCTGTACCAATACCATGCAATTTTTATCACTATTGCTCTGTAATACTGCTTGAGTTCAGGGATAGTGATTCCCCCTGAAGTCCTTTTATTGTTGAGGATAGTTTTAGCTATCCTGGGTTTTTTGTTATTCCAGATGAATTTGCAAATTGTTCTGTCTAACTCACTGCCCTGACAGGGGGCACTCCTGAGACTGCAGAGCAGAAGAGACCACCAACACTGCCCACCCCTGCGCACATCCCTGGCCCAAGAGGAAACTGTATACGGCCTCTGGGTTCCTGGAGATAAGGGCCAGGAGTAGCAGGTCCCCTGCATCTGAGAAACCACCAGAACCTGAAGGGACCGACCAGATAAACAGTTCTCTGCACCCAAATCCCGTGGGAGGGAGAGCTAAACCTTCAGAGAGGCAGACATGCCTGGGAAACCAGAAGAGACTACACTCTGCCCACATTACTGATTTCAGAGGAAAACACCAAACACCATCTGGAACCTTGGTGCACGGAAGCTCACAGAAAGGGCAGCGCAGATCTTCCTGGTTACTGCCCCCAGGGAGAGCTCAAAAGCAATACCCCAGGAGAAAACTTGAGCCTCCGAACCACAGTAAGACAAACCTTCCTGCTCCAAGTGACCTGCCTGGTGAACTCAAGACACAGGCTCACAGGAACAGCTGAAGACCTGTAGATAGGAAAAACTACACACCCGAAATCAGAACTCTCTGTTCCCATAACTGGCTGAAAGAAAACAGGAAAACAGGTCTACAGCACTCCTGACATACAGGCTTATAGGACAGTCTAGCCACTGTCAGAAATAACAGAACAAAGTAACACTAGAGATAATCTGATGGCGAGAGGCAAGTGCAGGAACCCAAGCAACAGAAACCAAGACTACCTGGCATCATAGGAGCCCAATTCTCCCACCAAAGCAAACAGGGAATATCCAAACACACCAGAAAAGCAAGATCTAGTTTCAAAATCATATTTGATCATGATGCTGGAGGACTTCAAGAAAGACATGAAGAACTCCCTTAGAGAAACACAGGAAAACATAAATAAACAAGAAGCCTACAGAGAGGAATCACAAAACCCTGAAAGAATTACAGAAAACACAATCAAACAGTTGAAGGAATTAAAATGGAAATAGAAGCAATCAAGAAAGAACACATGGAAACAACCCTGGATATAGAAAACCAAAAGAAGAGACAAGGAGCTGTAGATACAAACTTCACCAACAGAATACAAGAGATAGAAGAGAGAATCTCAGGAGGAGAAGATTCCATAGAAATCATTGACTCAACTGTCAAAGAAAATGTAAAGCAGAAAAAGCTACTAGTCCAAAACATACAGGAAATCCAGGACTCAATGAGAAGATCAAACATAAGGATAATAGGTATAGAAGAGAGTGAAGACTCCCAGCTCAAAGGACCAGTAAATATCTTCAACAAAATCATAGAAGAAAACTTCCCTAACCTAAAGAAAGAGATACCCGTAAGCGTACAAGAAGCCTACAGAACTCCAAATAGATTGGACCAGAAAAGAAACTCCTCCCATCACATAATAGTGAAAACACCAAATGCACAAAACAAAGAAAGAATATTAAAAGCAGTAAGGGGAAAAAGTCAAGTAACATATAAAGGCAGACCTATCAGAATCACACCAGACTTTTCACCAGAGACTATGAAAGCCAGAAGATCCTGGACATATGTCATACAGACCCTAAGAGAACACAAATGCCAGCCCAGGTTACTGTATCCTGCAAAACTCTCAATTAACATAGATGGAGAAACCAAGATATTCCATGACAAAACCAAATTTACACAATATCTTTCTACAAATCCAGTGCTACAATGGATAATAAATGGTAAAGCCCAACATAAGGAGGCAAGCTACACCCTAGAAGAAGCAAGAAACTAATCGTCTTGGCAACAAAACAAAGAGAAGAAAAGCACACAAACATAACCTCATATCCAAATATGAATATAACAGGAAACAATAATCACTATACCTTAATATCTCTCAACATCAATTGTCTCAACTCCCCAATAAAAAGACATAGATTAACAAACTGGATACGCAACGAGGACCCTGCATTCTGCTGCCTACAGGAAACACACCTCAGAGACAAAGACAGACACTACCTCAGAGTGAAAGGCTGGAAAACAATTTTCCAAGCAAATGGTTGGAAGAAGCAAGCTCGAGTAGCCATTCTAATATCAAATCAAATCAATTTTCAACTAAAATTCATCAAAAAAGATAAGGAAGGACAATTCATATTCATCATAGGAAAAATCCACCAAGATGAACTCTCAATCCTAAATATCTATGCCCCAAATACAAGTGCACATACATACGTAAAAGAAACCTTACTAAAGCTCAAAACACACATTGCACATCACACAGTAATAATAGGAGTTTTCAACACCCAACTCTCAACAATGGACAGATCATGGAAACAGAAATTAAACAGATGTAGACAGAGAAGTCATGAACCAAATGGATATACATTCTTCTCAGCTCCTCATGGTACTTTCTCCAAAATTGACCATATAATTGGTCAAAAAACGGGCCCAAATGTACAGAAAGATAGAAATATTCCCATTCGTGCTATCAGACCACCACGACCTAAAGCTCGTCTTCAATAACAATAAGGGAAGAATGCCCACATATATGTGGAAGTTGAACAATGCTCTACTCAACGATAACCTGGTCAAGGAAGAAATAAAGAAGAAAATTAAAGACTTCTTAGAATTTAATGAAAATGAAGGTACAACATACCCAAACTTATGGGACACAATGAAAGCTGTGCTAAGAGGAAAACTCATAGCTCTGAGTGCCTGCAGAAAGAAACAGGAAAGAGCATATGTCACCAGCTTGACAGCATACCTAAAAGCTCTAGAACAAAAAGAAGCAAATACACCCAGGAGGAGTAGAAGGCAGGAAATAATCAAACTCAGAGCTGAAATCAACCAAGTAGAAACAAAAAGGACCATAGAAAGAATCAACAGAACCAAGAGTTGGTTCTTTGAGAAAATCAACAAGATAGATATACCCTTAGCCAGACTAACGAGAGGACACAGAGAGTGTGTCCAAATTAACAAAATCAGAAATGAAAAGGGAGACATAACTACAGATTCAGAGGAAATTCAAAAAATCAACAGATCTTACTATAAAAGCCTATTTCAACAAAACTTGAAAATCTGCAGGAAATGGGCAATTTCCTAGACAAATACCAGGTACAGAAGTTAAATCAGGAACAGCTTAACCAGTTAAACAACCCCATAACTCCTAAGGAAATAGAAGCAGTCATTGAAGGTCTCCCAACCAAAAAGAGCCCAGGTCCAGATGGGTTTAGTGCAGAATTCTATCAGACCTTCATAGAAGACCTCATACCAATACTATCCAACCTATTCCACAAAATTGAAACAGATGGAGCACTACCGAATTCCTTCTATGAAGCCACAATTACTCTTATACCTAAACCACACAAAGACACAACAAAGAAATAGAACTTCAGACCAATTTCTCTTATGAATATCAACACAAAAATACTCAATAAAATTCTGGCAAACCGAATCCAAGAGCACATCAAAACAATCTTCCACCATGATCAAGTAGGCTTCATCCCAGGCATGCAGGGATGGTTTAATATACGGAAAACATCAACGTGATCCATTATCTAAACAAACTGAAAGAACAAAACAGCATGATCATTTCATTAGATGATGAGAAAGCATTTGACAAAATTCAACACCCCTTCATGATAAAAGTCCTGGAAAGAATAGGAATTCAAGGCCCATACCTGAACATAGTAAAAGCCATATACAGCAAACCAGTGGCTAACATTAAACTAAATGGAGAGAAACTTGAAGCAATCCCACTAAAATCAGGGACTAGACAAGGCTGCCCACTCTCTCCCTACTTATTCAATATAGTTCTTGAAATTCTAGCCAGAGCAATCAGACAACAAAATACAGATCGGAAAAGAAGAAGTCTAAATATCACTATTTGCAGATGATATGATTGTATTTTTAAGTGATCCCAAAAGTTCCACCAGAGAACTACTAAAGCTGATAAACAACTTCAGCAAAGTGGCTGGGTATAAAATTAACTCAAATAAATCTGTAGTCTTCCTCTACACAAAAGAGAAACAAGCCGAGAAAGAAATTAGGGAAACGACACCCTTCATAATAGACCCAAATAATATAAAGTACCTCGGTGTGACTTTCACCAAGCCAGTAAAAGATCTGTACAATAAGAAATTCAAGACTCTGAAGAAAGAAATTGAAGAAGACCTCAGAAGATGGAAAGATCTCCTATGCTCATGGATTGGCAGGATTAATATAGTCAAAATGGCCATTTTACCAAAAGCGATCTACAGATTCAATGCAATCCCCATCAAAATACCAATCCATTTCTTCAAGGAGTTAGAAAAATGGAAATCTTATGGGATCCACATCTACGCAAAAACTACAGGCAAATAAGTGATACTGACAGCAAGAAAAATGGCATTCTCCCAGGGAGAATTGGCAACAACAAGTGGTACCCAGGAACCACGTACATTCAGGCAAGACTGAACAGACTCAGTATACAGTGTGTGTGTGTGTGTGTGTGTGTAAAATAGAGAAAAAGGGAGTAAATGGAGTGAGTAGAACCATGTGAGGAGTAGAAGGAAGGAAAAGAAATGGAGGCAAATGATGTAATTATGTTTTAAATGGAAAGGATATGTGCAATGAATAGATACTTATAAACAAAAAAAATTGTGCTTAAAGTAATAGTATTTCCATATGTGATGACAGTAAGTCTTATTGGACATGATTTCTACCTACGGTGGAATATATTTAATTGTGACAAATTTGCTGATTCATACTTCAAATTTTTAAATCTCTTCTATTTAAATGCTATTCTTTATGAGTGTTATGCTTTATAATCTGTACCAGGCTCTAATATATTTTCTATGTGTTTGCATACGTGTACACCCATTAGGGGGCACATGTTATGGGTGTGGACATACATGTGCTTTGTGTGTGTTTGCAAGTCATAGGATAACCTCTTATGTTGTTCTTCATATTCTTTCCATATTTTTTTTCAGACATTTTCACATTGGCTAATCCTTTGCCATACCTAGTTAGTGAGCTTTAGGCAGCCATCTTTTTTCTTTTTTCTTTTTTTTATTAACTTGAATATTTCTTATATACATTTCGAGTGTTATTCCCTTTCCCGGTTTCCGGGCAAACATCCCCCCCCCCCTCTTTATGGGTGTTCCCCTCCCCACCCTCCCCCCATTGCCGCCTCCCCCAACAGTCTAGTTCACTGGGGGTTCAGTCTTAGCAGGACCCAGGGCTTCCCCTTCCACTGGTGCTCTTACTAGGATATTCATTGCTACCTATGAGGTCAGAGTCCAGGGTCAGTCCATGTATAGTCTTTAGGTAGTGGCTTAGTCCCTGGAAGCTCTGGTTGCTTGGCATTGTTGTACACATAGGGGGTCCTTGAGCCCCTTCAAGCTCTTCCAGTTCTTTTCTCTGATTCCATCAACGGGGGTACTATTCTCAGTTCAGTGGTTTGCTGCTGGCATTCGCCTCTGTATTTGCTGTATTCTGGCTGTGTCTCTCAGGAGCGATCTACATCTGGCTCCTGTCGGTTAGGCAGCCATCTTTTTCTTCCATCCATTTCAATATTTCTATATTGTAGATATGTACTATCAACATGTGTGTGATAATGTTTGTGTGTGTGCATAGGTATGAGAGAGACAAAGACAGAGAGACAGAAAGACAGAGTGCCCTCGAGAGCAAGTTCATGTGTTCAGTCTTATGAAACAGTACTCCATCGGTGCATATAAGAACATTCTGTGAATTGTTGTGGCAAGCTTTTATATTTATCCAATAACTCTTTAAATTATAATTTGATTCTTTTAGATGATTCAAAAATTACATTTGTAATTTATTTTCAGGCGTTGAATATTTTAGAATTTGAGACAGAAGTTTTTAAATTTTTAGAAATTAAACACTCAGGATTATGGTATTTGTATCTTAATTTTTAAAATTATCACTCAAACACTTGAGGTCTAGAGATATTTTGGAACCTAGTAATACTATAATAATTATTCTGAAATAATATATATCTGCTTTATGAAGTAATGGCTTATCTATTTGTTTGTGTATATAGGAATGCCCTAAATGAGCATCATTAGCAAACCAAAATAAATATATTGTTTTCCAAATGTTCTTATACCCCAGGTGATTCTCTCATCTGGGTCTTTAAAAATTCACATGAAAATAGAATGATTATCATACTCTGTGGTATAGAGAATAATTATTGACTTTTGTTATTACCTATAGTAGCTCTATATTCTATATATAAATGTATATATATACATATATTTAAGAGGTATATAGAATGTTTACTTTTATTACTGCAAAGAGTTATTGTCTGAAAAGGACTCTTTCGTGAGGCAGTCACCCTCAGCCTCAGATAATGCACTCTGTATTATGCCGTTGCTGCGCTCCAACTCTAAGGGTGAAAATCCTCTGGGAATAATTTATGAGCAAACATTCTTTCATGACTGCCTCTGATATCAGATCCTCAGATGGTAAGAAAAAGACATAAACAAATAATTTATTTTGTCCCATGCTAGTGCACAGATATAAAGTTACTAACCCTGTTGCTACAAGAGACTGGTAAAGGTCAGTTCATCTTTTCATGAGATAATCTAGCAAAACTCTCATTGTGTTGGAAAAACAGGGGTGTTTGAGGGAGTTTCACTGATTCAGCAGGGCAAGTTTCAAGGGTAAATCTAAGACCTGGGTCTCTTTAACATTGCCATGTACCTTATAATATATTAAAATGGCACTATTACCACTAATGTAGGAAAATATACCTTAAAAAAAAAGGAGAAGACTTCATTTGGAATCATGTTAAAAACTCATAGGGAAATTACGGTTCTTCATATAACAGGACCTAAATAATTTTTTCTTGTACTTAAATAAATGCTACAATGGAAATTCTTTAGCCACATATTAGTAGTTTATTACAACAGAGTTAGGTTTCAGAGCTTGCATGGTAGGACCTTAAATATGTCTGTAGTCAAGTCATATCTCCCACTACCTATTTTCCCCCTTCAGAATCCTACATACTCAATATTTTTAAAAATATACTTCATTCACTTTATATTCCAATAGCTGCACCCCCTTCTAGGTACCCCACACACAGCTCCTTCCCCCATACACCCTCCACTCCTCTACTGAAAGAATGGAGGCCCAAACCTTGATATCCCCTGACTAATCAAGTCTCTGCATGGCTAGGGTCATCCTATCCCACTGAGGTCAGAGAAGAGTTGAGTTAGAGGAGGAGATTTCTCAGACAGGCAACAGTTTAAGGATTAGCTTCTACTTTGGTTGTTTGGGACCTATGTGAAGCAGGAAGTGCACATTTGCTACATATGTGAGTGGAGTAGGGGACCTATGTCCATCTCACACATGTTCTTTGGTTAGTGGTTCAGTCTTTCAGAGCCCTCAAGGGTCCAGTTTATTTGACTCTGTTGCTCTTCCTGTGGAGTTCCTATCCTCAATCCTTCCCCTAACTCTTCTATGAGTTCCCAAGCTTCCTCCAATGTTTAGCTTTAGGTTTCTGTATCAAAGCCAGTTGCCCCTTAGAGGACAGTCCTCGGCTCCTGTCTGAAAGCATAACACAGTATCACTAATAGTGATTGCCAGTCAGATGTGTCTCAAGTTGGGCCAGTTATTGTTTGGCAATTCCCTTACCCTCTGTCCCTGCATTTCTTGTAGGTAGGATATATTTTGGGTTGAAAGTTTTGTGGGCGTGTTTGTATCACTATCTCTTTGCTAGGGTTCCTGAGAGGCTACAGGCGGTGACCTCTTCAGGTTCCACATTACCAATCTGTGCGGCACAACGAAGGTCACCCCACCTTGACCCATGACTCTTGAAAGTCCCCCTTATCACAGGTCTCTGGCATGTCTTAGTGATGTATGCCTCTCCCCCTCCAGCTGCAGATTTTCATTCATTTTCAATGCTGTCAGCCAATTTCCCCTACTCCTGATCCTGAACCCACATCACCCCCCAATTCCCTCTGCTACCCATGATTCCTCCCTTCCCTTGCCACCTATGACTATTTTATTCCACTTCTGAGTGAGGTTCAAGTGTCCTCACTAGGATCTTACTTCTTGTTCAGCTTCTTTGAGTCTGTGGAGTGTGCAGCATGGGTATCTGGAAACCTTTTTACTATTTAAAGGCTTTGCTTATTTCTTCAAAAGTTCAAACTATAATTCCAACTGCTCGTTTACTTTTTTAACTGTTGATACTGCCCAAGCCTTTGAGGCCACTAATCTAATCTGCACTTAACTCTAAGACTCTGTTTACATCACCACAGTCACACCTTTATCTACAAATATACCTACAAAATTCTCTACATTGAATGTCTAAACTATTGGTATTTTTTGCTCAGGAAAACATTACCAGTAAGAAATACCACTCACCTGATATATATACATATATATATCATGTCTGATATATATATATATATATATGTATATATATATATGCTCTGTATGTGCATAATATATATGTGTATAACATAATTATGTGCTATGTATGCTATATATATGCTATATATAATATACTTATATGTTATATATATTTTATTATTTATATTTTAGTATATAGAGGATATATATTTTATTATATTTGTAAATTTCATAAATGCATTGTACATTTACATTTATATGTATAGTATATATACACAAATGTATATAGACATATATACACACACATGTATATATATTATATATATTATACATATACAATATATATATTATGTATATATACTGTCAAGTTGAAGAACAATGTGATTGCATAATCCCCTAAAGAGCATGAGTACATTAGCAAAAGAGTCAATGTTTAAATAAACAACTTGAACATACAGAATCGCATGTAATTATATACATTCACATCTCATTTACTTTAGTATTAGAATGGGTAAGCCTGCTGGTCTGAAATAAAACTCTTAAAAAAAAGAAAAAAGAAAATTCTTTTTCTTTGCTTTTAAATAATTATTCTTAAACTTCTTCATATTAAAGCACATTCATTTATATTGGATATTTTATTTATTTACATTTCAAATGTTATCCCCTTTCCCGGTTTCCCTTCCAGAAATACCCTATCCTATCCCCCCACCTCCAGCTTCTATGAGGGTGCTCTCTCACCCACCCACTCCCACCTCACTGCCCTCGAATTGCCCTGCACTGAGGCATGGAGCTGTGAACCTAGTTCCTGATTGAGGAGGTTTGAACCCTGGAGACCCTGAAGGGATGGTAGGTGTTTTCAGCTGACTAGCAGGAAATCAGAGGGGTCACTAGCCTGGAGCCCTCCATAGATTTGTTACCATCAGTCACATAAGGGCAACCACAAGCCCCTTCACAGGTAGAGGACCACAGGTAAGGTAGGCTCAAAACAGATCTCCATTATAATGAGGTACCTAAAGGCCTGGAGGCTTAGCCAAAGAAGCTTTCCTTCCCCACACTCCTCCCTGCAAAAGGTGTTTAATCTCGGGCCCACTCTGAGAAGTGGGGACGGTTTTACTCATCCACCTTTCTCCATGACAATAAACACCTCGAAATCCTTTTTATCAGATCAGCCACGGGAAGCCAGGGAAGAACTTCACCTACAAAGCCACCTTCTAATCTCTAAAAGCAATCCACCCAGCGCTTGCAGCAGTGACCACCAAGCCTGCTGCCTTTAAGCCAAGGACTATCCCCTTGGGACCAGCTTGAGAGTGCCCCCTCTTTTCCCCCTCGGCCGCATGGGGTAAGCAAGGTTAACTTCCCATGTCCTGCCTCCCCAGGGGCCCGAGCCCGGAGGCAGAACATATGTGGGAACCTGCCTTCATAGGACCAAGGGGATTTTCCAATTGATATAGAATAATCTGTTTTTAGCAACAAGATGGGGACAGACAGCTATTGGCACCCAAGGCAACAGTCAACAGAACCATCTTCAAATTTTTTCCTGACATTTTTTCCTTTAAATGCAGCTTCAATCAATAACTTTGCAGATTATCTAGATTATCTATTAAAGTGAGTAAATCTGTATTAAGCTTTAAGATTCACTAATCAAATATTGATAGGTGAAATCTAGCTATAAAAGAAACGTTAAAACCTAGAGACAGCACTTGAAGAACTCAAGAATCATATTCAAATGAATACGAATCATGTATCGTATACTACACACTTAGTCCTGAAGTTATGTGTATGTTATCGATAAAAAATCAATGTTATCAGTACTGGTTTCACTTTACAATGAAAGGCCAATAACAAAAGCTTTTCCTTCTTGCATAGTGAATATGTTCAGTCTACATTTACAACCTTATCCATGCGCAATGTGCTTAAACGCATTGATATTTACTGATATTTAGATGTGTGATCTCTGATATTTAGATCACAGATGTGGTGGTGAATTACAATTTTAACATGAAACTGGTCATTTGCTGATAGTATAAGAATCTTACTACTTTGTTCATATCCTTAGAATATGAGCAGCATGAATTAAAGAGAAAATGCTTCTTGTACTTAGGATAAACTTGAGGACATAACCTTGTAAGATTTCAGTACAAGCACTTTTTTTTCTTAAATGCTGGCTAAGGCCTGTTAAGTCACAAGTATTCATTATTTAATGGTGGAAATTAATAAATTATTTAATGCAAAATGTAATCCATGAAAGGAAGTCATAAAATGCTAAGAGTCATGGTAGTTATAAATCAGAATTCTCTGATATATAAGAGACACAAAACACACCTTTACCTTCCAGTTTAATGCTGGAATTTTCAGTTAATATATCGGCAGCACTGGCTACCCTCAAACTATAGGCTCTTAAAGAACTTAGAAATTTCTGAATTTTTTCATCAGCTAGCTTTCAAAATTGAGAGAAGACTCAGAAAACTTTCATTCTTGGACTAAAACACATCAATAATATAAGCAGCCTTTCCCACTATTCTTCACTGGGAATTATTTTATTTTTTTTATTAATATTCCATTCATTTATCTTTCAAATGATATTCTACTTCCTGTTTACCCTTCCACAAGCCCCCATCCCACAACCTCCCCCTCCTCTCTCCCCTTTGCATCTATGAGGGTGCTGCCCCACCCCTCCACCCTCTTCTGCCCCAAACCTCCAGCATCTCCCTTCTCTGGGACATCAAACTTCCACAGAACCAAGGGCCTCCTCCCATTGATATCGGATAAAGCCATCCTCTGCTACATATGTATCTGGAACCATGGATCCCTCCCTGTACCTCCCTTGGTTGGTGGTCTATAAACAGCGAACACTGGGTGGTAAGGCCAGCCAATGTTGTTTTTCCTATGGGGTTGCAATACCCCTCATCTTCTCCAGTCCTTTGGCCAGTTCCCCTGCTAGGTTCTTTGGTCTCAGTCTGATGTTTGGCTCCAAGCATCCATATCTGCATTGGTCAGTTGCTGGCTGAACCAATCAAGGATCAGCCACACCAGGTTCTTGTTAGCAAATACCTGTTTGCAAAGGCAACAGTGACCAGAATGATGTCTGGAGAAAGCCCAGGTGGGGGCTGTTCTAGGATGGCCCAAGTCTCTGCTCCATTTTTTGTTCTTCCTATGGACAGGAACATTTCTGGGTTAAAAACTTTGAGATGGGTGTGGCCCCATGCCTACACTGGGGGCTGGGTCTATCTACTGGAGGTGGTTTCTACAGGTTCTATCTCCTCTTCTCTGCTAAAATCATCCACCTTGGGTCCTGGGAGCCTCTCCTTTTCCTGGTATCTGGGACCCTCCAGTGACTATACCTATTAACTCATCTCCCCTGCTATATATTTTAATTCAATTTAATGACCTACTGTACCTCTCTCATGTCCCCGCCCAATACCTGATACTGACTTCTTTTATTTCCTCCCCTCTACTCTCCCTCCAGGGTCCCCCTTCACTCAGTCTCCCACTATCATCCTGTCCCCCCACTCAATGCTGGACTTAAGCATTGACACCCTGGTCTTCCTTCCTCCTAAGCTATGTATGATCTGTGGATTGTTTCCTGGGCATTGTGAATTTTTAGACTAATATCCACTTATCAGTGAGTACATAACATGTGTGTCCTTTTTGTGCCTGGATTACCTCAATCAGCATGATATTTTCTTGTTCCATTCACTTGTCTGCAAATTTCATGAAGTCATTTTTCTTAATAGCTTAGTAGTACTCCTTTGTGTTGATGTACCACATTTTCTGTATCCATTCTGTTGGGGACATCTGAACTGTTTCCAGCTTCTGGCTATTATAAACAAGGCTGGTATAAACATAGTGGAGAATGTATCTTTGTTATATGTTGGAACATCTTTTTGGGTATATACCCAAGACTGATATGGCTTGGTCTTTAGGTAGAATATTGTCGGACCCTCCTGGGCCCCTTCAGTGATTATTTGTTACTGCTTCAATACAAAATTTGTGCCTTTGGAACAATGGATTGATGATCTTGGTGTTACCTGAATGGTGGGAATGCCAGAGACTCTTCCCAGGAATGCCATCTTGATGAGGTTGCTGGGGACCTTCCCCTACTTGTGCAGGTCTCAGACACGGTTCCATTGCCTGTTGGTCATTTGGGAGAAAATCAGCTGATCCTGAACCATCATAGGAAAGACTTTGGCATTTTTGCTGCTATTGTAGTAGCCATTGCTGCTGCAGTCACTGTGTCTTCAGTGTTTAGGATTGCCCTCCCTCAATCTGATGTTGAAGCAAGCATAGTTGATAATCTTTCAGCAGAAGTTGCTGACAATTGGGAATTCTAAAATTAAATCAACAGTCAGTGCTTTTACAGGAACAGCTTATGGCCCTTGGTTTTATGGCCCTCCGGTACCACAGTAGTCAGCCCTGTGCTTCTTATCACATGTGCAAACAGCACTCTCAGTCCCGAGCAGTGACTAAGCAGGTGTTGCTCTCCTTGGCAGGAGACAATCCCTCTGCCCAAATCTGGCTCAGCCTTTAGCTAAAGACAGGCAACTCTGTGGGACCAAATCTCATTTAAGTCAGGGGCTCTGAGATTGGCAGATTTTCCCAGAGACAGGTAAGAGATTGTCACCCGAAAGTGTCCTAAGACAGGTTCTGCTTAATAAAAAATAAAAAAAGGGGACTTGTTGGACCCTCCTGGGCCCCTTCAGTGTTTGACCCCTGCTGAGCCTTGCTGATGCATGTGGAAGCCTTTTGTTCTTAACAAAGGAATGCCCTTGCCCTGAATGGCACACCTGGGTGGTAAACCTGGGTGATAACACTGTTAATCTCTTCTTGTCTTTTGTTCCTCTTTCTTTGTTTTTGAGTGCCTAAGACTGTTTTTCTACTGTGCTTCCTGGATTTTCTACCCAGGGAATGTAGGGTATGTATTCAGTAAATCAAGTAAAAGATTTTGCATTTTCATGACACTAATGACCAGTATGTGTTTTTCCTTAAACCTCACAGGCCTACGCATGGTTCTAGGTACCATCTTGGCCCTGGTGCCGGACAAAATATTTTCAGTTTTCTGAGGAACCTACAGACTGATTTCCAGAGTGGTTGTACCACTTTGCAATCCCACCAAAAATGGAGGAATGTTCCTCTTTCTCCACATCCTCACCAGCATCTGCTGTCACCTGAGTTTTTGATCTTAGCTATTCTGATTGTTCTGAGGTAGAATCTCACAGTTGTTTTGATTTGCATTTCCCTGATGACTAAGGATGTTGAATATGTTTTAAAATTATTTTCAAATTTTTTATTGGATATTTTATTTATTTACATTTCAAATGTTATCCCCTTTCCCTGCTTCCCTCCTGAACCCCTCAATCTTTCCCTCCTCTGCTTCTTTAAGGTGCTCCCCTCACAACCATCCACTTCCATTTCAATGTCCTGGCAATCCCCTTCACTGGGGAATCAAGTCTTCACAGGATTAAGGGCCTCTCTTTCTATTGATGCCAGACAATGCTAACCTCTGCTGCATATACGACTGGAGATTTTGATCTCTTCATGTGTAGTCTTTGGTTGGTGGTTTAGTCCCTGGAAGCTCTTGGGGTCTGGTCTGTTGATATTGTTGTTTTTCCTATGGTATTACAAACCCTTCAGCTCCTTCAGTCCTTTGTCTAACTCCTGCATTGGGGTCTCCATGCTCAGTTCAATTGTTGGTTGTGAGCATCTTGCCACTGTATTTGTCAGGCTCTGCAGATTCTCTCAGGAGATAGGTATATCAGTCTCCTTACAGCAAGCACTTCTTGGCATCAGTAATAGAGTCTGAGTTTGGTGTCTGTATATGGAATGGATCCCCAGGTGGGACAGTCTCTGGATGGCCTTTCGTTCAGTTTCTGCTCCATACTTTGTCCCCATACTTCCTTTACACAAGAGCCATTCTGGGTTAAAAATGTCAAGTGAGTGGTGGCCTCATGTCGCAACCCGGGCTTTGCCTAACCCTGGATATGGTCTCTACAGGTTCTTTTCCTCCTTTTTCTTGGGCATTTCAGCTAAATTCATCCAGGTTTGGGTCCTGGGAGCCTCTTGCTTTCCTGTCATCTGGGAATTGCTGGTGACTATCCTAGTTCCCCATCCCACATTGCTATATAGCTCTGTTCAAATTGCTGATCCTCTGTATTTCATCCTTGTCTCTTCCAAAACCTGATGCTGCCCTCTTTTCCCTTCCCTTCTCTCTTCCTTCAAAATTCCTCCATCCTCTAACTCCCATGAGTACTTTGTTCTCCTTCTAAGAAGGACTGAAACATCCATATTTTGGACTTTCTTCTTCTTGAGCTTCATATGGTCTGTGCATTGTATCTTGGGTATTCCAAGCTGTTGGGCTAATATCCATTTATCAGTGAGTACATACCATGTGTGTTCTTTTGTGACTAGGTTACCACATTCAGGTTGATATTTTTCTAGTCCCATGCATTTGTCTAAGAATTTCATGAAGTAATTTTTTTAATAACTGAGTAGTACTCCATTGTGTAAATGTCCCACATTTTCTGTATCCATTCCTCTGTTGAGAGACATCTGGGTTCTTTTCAGCTTCTGGTTATTATAAATAAGGCTTCTAAGAAATAAAGCTTCTATATTAGAGCATGTGTCCTTACAATATGTTGGAGCATATTTTGGGTATAAGCTCAGGAGTGGTAGGGGTGGATTCTCAGGTAGCACTAAGCCCAATTTTCTGAGAAACCACCAGACTGATTTCCAGAGATGTTGTACCAGCTTGCAATCTCATCAACAGTAGAGGAGGATTCGTCTTTCTCCATTTTGTTCTCTGGAGTCTAGATTCATTTTTTTTCTTTTCTCCATCTTTATTAAATTGGCTATTTTTATTTACATTTCAATTGTTCTTACCTTTCCTGGTTTCCAGGCAAACATTCCTCTACCCCTCCCCTTCCCCTTCTATATGGGTGTTCCCCTCCCCATCCTCCTCCCATTACTGCCCTACCCCCAACAATCCCATTTACTTGGGGTTCAGTCTTGGCAGGACCAAGGGCTTCTGCTTCCACTGGTGCTCTTACTAGGCTATTCATTGCTACCTATAGAGTTGGAGCCCAGGGTCAGTACATATATAGTCTTTGGGTAGTGGTTTAGTCCCTGGAAGCTCTGGTTGGTTGGCACTGTTGTTCATATGGAGTCTCAAGCCCCTTCAAACTCTTTCAGTCCTGTCTCTGACTCCTTCAACGGGGGTCCTGTTCTCAGTTCAGTGGTTTGCTGCTGACAATCGCTGATGTTTTGCCATATTCTGGAGATCTCTCTAGGAGAGATCTGCAATCAGTTCCTGTCAGCCTGCACTTCTTTGCTTCATACATCTTATCTAGTTTAGTGGCTGTATATGTATGGGCCACATGTGGGGCAGGCTCTGAATGGGTGTTCCTTCAGGCTCTGTTCTTAACTTTGCCTCCCTATTCCCTCAGAAGGGTATTCTTGTTCCAATTTTAAAGAAGGAGTGAAGCATTCGCATTTTGGTGATCCTTCTTGAGTTTCACGTGTTCTGTGCATCTAGGGTAATTTGAGCATTTGGGCTAATATCCACTTATCAATGAATGCATACCATGTGTGTTTTTCTGTGATTGGGTTACCTCACTCAAGATGATATTTTCCAGTTCCATCCATTTGCCTATGAATTTCATAAAGCCATCGTTTTTGACAGCAGAATAGTATTCCACTGTGTAGATGTACCACATTTCTGCATTCATTCCTCTTTTGAAGGGCATTTGGGTTCTGTCCAGCCTCTGGCTATTATAAATAAGGCTGCAATAAACATAGTGGAGCATGTGTCTTTTTTATATGTTGGAGCATCTTCTGGGTATATGCCCAAGAGAGGTATAGCTGGATCCTCAGGCATTGAAATGTCCAATTTTCTGAGGAACCTCCAGACTGATTTCCAGAATGGTTGTACCAGTCTGCAATCCCACCAACAATGGAGGAGTGTTCCTCTTTCTCCACATACCTGCCAGCATTTGCTATCGCCGGAGTTTTTGATTTTAGCCATTCTCACTGGTGTGAGATGGAATCTCAGGGTTGTTTTGATTTGCATTTCACTTATGACTAAAGATGTTGAACATTTCTTTAGGTACTTCTCAGTCATATGGCATTCCTCAGCTGTAAATTTGTTTTTTATCTCCGAACCCCATTTTTAATAGGGTTATATGTCTCCCTGCCATCTAACTTCTTCAGTTCTTTGTACATTTTAGATATGAGTCCTCTATCATTTGTAGGATTGGTAAAGACCTTTTCCCCATCTGTTGGTTGCCATTTTTTCCTAACGACAGTGTCCTTTGCCTTACAGAAGCTTTGTAGTTTTATGAGATCCAATTTGTCGATTCTTGACCTTAGAGAATAAGCCATTGGTGTTTTGTTCAGGAAATTTTCTCCAGTGCCCATGTGTTCGAGATGCTTCCCCACTTTTTCTTCTATTAGTTTGAGTGTATCTGGTTTGATGTGGAGGTCCTTGATCCACTTGGACTTAAGCTTTATACAAGGTGATAAGAATGGGTTGATCTGCATTCTTCTACATGCTGATCTCCAGTTGAACCAGCACCATTTGGTGAAAATGCTGTATTTTTCCATTGCATGGTTTTGGCTCCCTTTTCAAAAATCAAGTGAACATAGGAGTGTGGGTTCATTTCTGGGTCTTCAATTCTATTCCACTGTTCCATCTGCCTGTCCTTGTACCAATACCATACACTTTTGATCACTATTGTGCTGTAATACTGCTTGAGTTCAGGGATAGTGATTCCCCTAGAATTGCTTTTATTGTGGAGGATAGTTTTAGCTATCCTGGGTTTTTTGTTATTCCAGATGAATTTGCAAATTGTTCTGTCTAACTCTCTGAAGAATTGGATTGGTATTTTGATGGGAATTGCATTGAACCTGTAGATTGCTTTTGGAAAAATGGCCATTTTTCCTATATTAATCCTGCCAATCCATGAGCAAGGGAGATCTTTCCATCTTCTGAGGTCTTCTTCAATTTCTTTCTTCAGAGGCTTGAAGTTCTTATCATACAAATCTTTTACTTGCTTGGTTAAAGTCACACCGCAGTATTTTACATTATTTGGGACTATTTTGAAAGATGTTGTTTCTCTAATTTCTTTTTGACCTTGTTTCTCTTTTGTTTAGAGGAAGGCTAGTGATTTATTTGAGTTAATTTTATACCCAGCCACTTTGCTGAAAGTTTTAGTAGTTCTCTGGTGGAACTTTTAGGATCCCTTCAATATACTATTATATCATCTGCTAATATGATATTTTAATATGATAATAGTGATATTTTGACTTCTTCCTTTCCATTCTGTATCCCTTTAATCTCCTTTTTTTGTCTGATTGCTCTGGCTAGAACTTTGAGAACTATATTGAATAAGTAGGGAGAGAGGAGGCAGCCTTGTCTCGTCCCTGATTTTAGTGGGATTGCTTCAAGTTTCTCTCCATTAATTTAATGTTAGCTACTGGTTTGCTGTATATGGCTTTTACTACGTTTAGGTATGGGCCTTGAATTCCTGTTCTTTCCAGGACTTTTATCATCAAGGGGTGTTGAATTTTGTCAAATGCTTTTCGGCATCTAATGAAATGAGCATGTAGTTTTTATCTTTCAGTTTGTTTATATAGTGGATTACATTGATGGTTTTCTGTATATTAATACATCCCTATATCCCTTGAATGAAGCTTACTTGATTATGATGAATGATTGTTTTGATGTGCTCTTAGATTCGGCTTGGAAGAATTTTATTGAGTATCTTTGCGACGATATTCATAAGGGAAATTGTTCTGAAGTTCTCTTTCTTTGTTGAGTCTTTGTGTGGTTTAGGTACAAGAGGAATTGTGGCTTCACAAAAGGAATTCAGTAGCGCTCCATCTGTTTCAATTTTTGTGGAATAGTTTGGATAGTATTGGTATGAGATCTTCTATGAAATTCTGATAGATTTCTGCAATGAACCAATCTGGCCCTGGGCACTTTTTGGTTGGTGGACTTTTAATGACTGCTTCTATTACTTTAGGAGTTATGGGGTTGTTTAATGGATTATTTGTTCCTGATTTAACTTTGGTACCTGGTATCTGTCTAGGAAATTGTCCATTTCATGCAGATTTTCAAGTTTTGTTGAATATAGGCTTTTGTAGTAGGATCTGATGACATTTGAATTTCCTCTGGCTCTGTTGTTGTGTCTCTCTTTTCATTTCTGATTTTATTAATTTGGACACACTCTCTATGTCCTATGGTTTTCTATCTTGTTTATTTTATCAAAGAACCAACCTTTGGTTCTGTTGATTCTGTGTATGGTCCTTTTTCTTTCTACATGGTTGATTTCAGCTCTCAGTTTGATTACCTCCTGCCTTCTACTCCTCCTGGGTGTAATTGCTTCTTTTTGTTCTAGAGCTTTTAGGTGTGCTGTCAAGCTGCTGAATTACGCTTTCTCCTGTTTCTTTGTGCAGGCACTCAGGGCTGAGTTTTCCTCTTAGCATGGCTTTCATTGTATCCCATAAGTTTGGGTATGTTGTACTTTCATTTTCACTAATTTCTAAGACGTATTTAACTTCTTTCTTCATTTCTTCCTCAATAAGGTTATCATTTAGTAGAGCATTGTTCAACTTCAATGTACATGTGGGCGTTCATTCCTTATTGTTATTGAAGACCAGCTTTAGCCCGTGGTGGTCTGATAGGACACATGGGATTATTTCTATCTTTCTGTATCTGTTGAGGCCTGTTTTATGACTGATTATATAGTCAGTTTTGGAGAAAGTACCATGAGGAGCTGAGAAGAAGGTATATCCTTTTGTTTTAGAATAGAATGTTCTATAAATATCTGTTAAGTCCATTTGGTTCATGACTTCTCTTAGTCTGTCTATGTCTCTGTTTTATTTCTGTTTCCATGATCTGTCCATTGATGAGAGTCAGGTGTTGAAATCTCCTACTATTATTGTGTGAGGTACAATGTGTGCTTTGAGCTTTAGTAAGGTTTCTTTTATGTATGTAGTTGCCCTTGTATTTGGAGCATAGATATTTAGCATTGAGAGTTCATCTTGGTGGATTTTTCCTTTGATGAGTATGAAGTGTCCTTCCTTATCTTTTTTGATGACTTTTAGTTGAAAATCGATTTTATTCGATATTAGAATGGCTATTCCAGCTTGCTTCTTCCGACCATTTGCTTGGAAAGTTGTTTTCCAGCCTTTCACTCTGAGGAAGTGTCTGTCTTTGTCTCTGAGGTGTGTTTCCTGTAGGGAGCAGAATACAGGGTCCTTTTTGCATATCCAGTTTTTTGGGTTTTGTTTTGTTTTGTTTTGTTTGTTTTTTTGTCATTTAAAAGTCTTCTTTTTTTTAAATCTTTATTAATTTGAATATTTCTTATTTACATTTCAATAGTTATTTCCCTTACCGGTTTCCGGGCCAACATCCCCCTAACCCCTCCCCTTCCCCTTCTATATGGGCTTTCCCTCCCCATCCTCCCCCCATTACCACCCTACCCCCAACAATCACGTTCACTGGGGGTTCAGTCTTGGCAGGATTAAGGGCTTCCCCTTCCAGTGGTGCTCTTACTAGGCTATTCATTGTTACCTATGAGGTTGGAGCCCAGGGTCAGTCTTTGGGTAGTGGCTTAGTCCCTGGAAGCTCTGGTTGGTTGGCATTGTTGTTCACATAATAGTCAAAACACCAAATGCACAAAATAAAGAAAGAATATTAAAAGCAGTAAGGGAAAATGGTCAAGTAACATATAAAGACAGACCTATCAGAATAACACCAGACTTCTCACCAGAGACTATGAAAGCCAGAAGATTCTGGACATATGTCATACAGAACCTAAGAGAACATAAATGCCAGCCCAGGTTACTGTATCCTGAAAAACTCTCAATTAACATAGATGGAGAAACCAAGATATTCCATGACAAAACCAAATTTACACAATATCTTTCTACAAATCCAGCGCTACAAAGGATACTAAATGGTAAAGTCCAGTTTGTTAATCTGTGTCTTTTTATTGGGAAATTGAGTCCATTGATGTTGAGAGATATTAAGGAATAGTGATTGTTGCTTCCTGTTTTATTTGTATTTGGATGTGAGATTATGTTTGTGTGCTTTTCCTCTCTTTGTTTTTTTGCAAGATGATTAATTTCTTGCTTTTTCTAGGGTATAGCTTGCCTCCTCATGTTGGGCTTTAACATTTATTAAATGTTTAATATTTATTAAATGGGCTGGCATTTGTGTTCTCTTAAGGTATGTATGACATCTGTCCAGAATCTTCTGGCTTTCATAGTCTCTGGTGAGAAGTCTGGTGTAATTCTGATAGGTCTGCCTTTGTATGTTACTTGACCTTTTTCCCTTACTGCTTTTAATATTCTTTCTTTGTTTCGTGCATTTGGTGTTTTGACTATTTTGAGATGGAAGGAGTTTCTTTTCTGGTCCAATCTATTTGGAGTTCTATAGGCTTCTTGTATGTTTATGGGCATCTCTGTCTTTAGGTTAGAGAAGTTTTCTTCTATTATTTTGTTGAATATATTTACTGGTCCTTTGAGCTGGTAGTCTTCACTTTCTTCTATTCCTTTTTACCTTAGGTTTGATCTTCTCATTGTGCCCTGGACTTCCTGTATGTTTTGTGCCAGTAGCCTTTTCTGTTTTACATAATCTTTAACAGTTGTGTCCATAATTTGTATGGAATCTTCTGCTCCTGAGATTCTCTCTTCTATTTCTTATATTCTTTTGGTGATGCTTGTATATATGGCTCATTGTCTCTTTCTTTGGTTTTCTATAACCAGGGTTGTCTCCCTTTGTAATTTCTTTATTGTTTCTATTTCCATTTTTAATTCCTTCAACTGTTTGATTGTGTTTTCCTGTAATTCTTTCAGGGATGTTTGTGATTCCTCTCTATAGGCTTCTACTTGTTTATTTATGTTTTCCTGCATTTCTCTAAGGGAGTTCTTTATGTCTTTCTTGAAGTCCTCCATCATCATGATCAAATGTGATTTAAAATCCAGATCTTGCTTTTCTAGTGTGTTTGGATATTCAGTGTTTGCTTTGGTGGGAGAATTGGACTCTGATGATGCCATGTAGTCTTGATTTCTGTTGCTTGGGTTCCTTCGCTTGCCTCTTTCCATCAGGTTGTCTCTGGTATTACCTTGTTCTGCTATTTCTGACAGTGGCTAGACTTTCCTATAGGCCTATGTGTCAGGAATGCTGTAGACCTGTTTTCCTGTTTTCTTTCAGCCAGTTATGGGAACAGAATATTCTGCTTTCGGGCGTGTAGTCTTTCCTGTCTACTGGTCTTCAGCTGTTCTTGTGGCCTGTGTCCTGAGTCCACCAGGCAGGTTACTTGGAGCAGAAAAGTTGGTCTTACCTCTGGTCCAGGGCCTGAAGTTGCTCCTCGGGGGTTGTGTTTCAGCTCTCTGTGAGGGCAGCAACCAGAAGGGCCTGCCCCGCCTTTTCTAGGGTCCCTGTTCACAGGGGTCCCAGATGGTGTTAGGTGTTTTCCTCTAGAGTCAGACGTGTGGGCACAGTGTAATCTCTTCTTTCTTCTCAGGCATGCCTGCCCCTCTGAAAGTTTAGTTCTCCCTCCCTTGGGATTTGGGTGCAGGGAGCTGTTTGCTTGGGTTCCTTGAGATCTGGGTAGTGTCTCGACTACAGGGGACCTGAAGCTTGAGTGCCCCTATCTTCCTGTTCACAGAGGCCCTTGTATAATTTACAGTTTCCTCTTTGGCCAGGGATGTGGATAAGGGTGGGCTGTACTGGAGGCCTCTCCTGCCCTGCAGTCTCAGGAGTGCCCACCTGTCTGGGTGGTGAGCTCTCTCTCACACAGGTTTTGGGAGCAGGGAGCTGTGGGCCGGGATCAGCGATGTTTGGGCTCCAGCTAGAAACTGGAGTCTAGATTCTTGAGTTCTTTGAATATATTGAATATTAGCCCTCTGTCTGATGTCTTGTCTGTAAAGATCTTTTCTAAATCTTTGGGCTACTATTTTGTCCTGTTGACAGTGATTTTTGCATACCAGAAGCTTTTCAATTTGTTGATTTTTGATCTTAGAACATAAGCCATTGGTGTTATCTTCATGACGTTTTCCCCTGCTCCCATGTGTTACATGCTCTTCACCACTTTCTCTTCCAATAGTTTCAGGGTATCTAGTTTTATGTGGAGGTCCATGATCCACTTGGACTTGTGCTTTTTACAAGCACATAAGAATGGATCAATTTTCACTCTTCTAATGCAGACATCAGATTGAATCAGCATCATTTCTTGAGAATGCTGTCTTTTTTCCACTGGATGTTTTTAGTTCCTTTAATCGATGCTTGTTTTCCTACAGTACTTCATTGATATCATTTTTAGGAATTCAAAATGGGACATCTTTGTATAATTTACTATTCTTTCTGGTATTCCTTTTGTATTGTATATTTTATATATTTAAATTTTACATTTTATCTCCTTTCCTATTTCCGGTTCCCTTTTCTCCCATCCCCCATCCCTCTGTTTCTAAGGGTGCAATGCTCCTCCTCCCACCTACCCTTTTCCTCCTCACCAACCTGGCATTCCCCTACACTAGGGAAATGAACCTTCACAGGACCCAGGGCTTCTCCTCTTATTGATGCCAGACAAAGCCATCTTCTGCTACATATGCAGCTGGAGCCAGGGGTCCCTCCATGTGTACTCTTTGGTTGGTGGTTTAGTCCCTGCGAGCTCTGGGGATGTCTGGTTGGTTAATATTGTTTTTCTTCCTATGAGGTTGCAAACCATTTCAGCTCCTTCAATCCTTTCTCTAACTGTTCCATTGGAGGTTGCTGTGCTCAGTTTAGTGGTTAACTGCAAGTATACTCATCTTTATCAGTAAGACTCTGGCAGAGCCTCTCAGGAGGCATTCATATCAGGTTCCTGTCTATGTTCATAAAAGCTTTATTTACAATAGCCAGAAGCTGGAAAGAACCCAGATGTCTCTCAACAAAGGAATAGTTACAAAAAATGTGATACATTTCCACACTGGAATACTACTCACATATTAAAAACAATGGCTTTATAAAATTCTTAGACAAATAGATGGAACTAGAAAGTATCATCCTGAGTGAGGTATCCCAGTCACAAAAGAACACACATTGTATGCACTCACTGATAAGTGTACATTAGCCTAAAAGCTCAGAATACCCAAAATACAATCCACAGACCCCAGGAAGTTCAAAAAGAAGAAGAAGAAGAAGACTGAAATGTGGATGCTTCTAATATTCTTTAGAATAGAACTCAGATGGATTTTAGTTATACACGTGTGAGAACAGAAATATAATGTGAGTTCCTTCAATAATTATAGTCCAGAAAGAAATTTGTACCTTTGAATGTTAGAGGGAGGGGGCATGAAGGAGAAAAACCTGATTTTAATTATAATTTGTCCAAATTTAAAAAGCAAGCCTATAGTTCTTTGTAGGAATGAAGCCTTGAATACTTTGCTTTCTGTAAATAACATCAATTAGTATAGGTCATAAATTTCAAGAGCAGGGAGTAGTAGGAGGGAAAGTTTAGAAGGAGGTATGCGAAGAGGGTATGATATAATTATATTAACATTTCAGTTAAAATTTTTTATTATGAAAGGTTAATTTATAAAGTGACACAACAATTTGTTTGTTACCCCGTGTGCTGATATTCTGTGTGATAAAATGATTAAATGTCAAAGAAATATCTTAAAGTATAAGAAATATACTTTAAAAGTTTGTTATAGTTTATCTTCAGCCTGCTAATAGTTTTCTGAGGCAATTTATTGAGATTTGGTGAGTCTTTATTTGCATGAAAGAAGAACAAGAGAACAAAGGTAATGCTTAGCTTTCTAATGTATTTATCTCAGGACCTTCCACTAACTCAAATCTGTATAGTGTTAGTCAAAGAACCAAATAACTATAATAACCTGGTAATGAGAGAATTCAAATAGTATGCCATTATACAATATGCTACATATTATTACCTATTGAGTGAATTAATAAAATTAAAGATGACAATCTTATAATAAATACATGATAACTATTTAAATATGTGAGCTAATTTTCATGCTTATTCAGTATTTACTTTTATTTGCAATAATTGATGGTGTTTAGGAAAAGTCATGGACTTAGACCAATGAAAAAGAATCCTCATTACAGGATTAGTAAAAAATTCATATGTAACAGATATTCAAAAAGTATGCATCTATCATACAAATGTTAAAGAGCAAAATAGCAACTACTCATTAATACTGACAGGAAATCATCAATGGGCTTCAGGCCATTGTCCTTCACTTACCTTCTCTATCCTTTAAAACACACGTTTCTAAAATCCAAGTCATCCAGCATCCTATACATCTGTTTTCAATCATTTTGGCTCTACACAATAAATAAATTAATACCGAAGGAAAGAATATCACACCGTAATATCAGCCATACCCAAGTGTGTGGAATTCACAGAACAGTCCTTTGAAAGATAACAAGAAACAACAGTATATGCTTCCTTCTTGGTACAACTTTCTGAAAATACAACTGTAAGATAGAGGTATGACCATCTAACTCCCTGTAATCAATGCAAATACTCGATGTCTATAATTTGATATATGATTTCACTTTGGGAGAAATTATATAGTCAGAAAATCAGTGCAAACTTTAAGAAATTGTTGGATTGGAACATGATGAAGGCACTTGGGTTTAAAGAAAATCAGAAATGGAGGGAAATGAAGTACATAATGTATAAATTTTCAGTAAAGCATACATAAGAATTAAATATGCAGAGTAAAATAGTTCAAAGGAAGAATGTATAGATTAGAATTAATGTCAGCCATCTTTATCTCAAAATAATTGAAGTCTGTCAGTTTTTTGCCCTAAAAAGAACAACTAATGCTTATTGAATTGACAATTAAAAATGATACAAAAATTTCAAACTCTATCAAATATCATTACTAAGCTTTGAAGTTTTTAATAGTAATTCTATTCTAATATGTTATCTTATTTTAAAGGTAAGTTAATATTTTTATTTATTACTTACCTAAAATTCTTACAGAGAAAATGGCATTCAGTTTGTCAGGTAAAGAATTACCCATTAATACTTGTGACATTTAGAATAAGCACAATTTATTTTAAGAAAAATGAATAATTACCATTTAATAATTTATATTTGCTATTGGTGTTAAATCAGATATTTGCATGCATAAGATCTGTTTTAATCTTGAGGAAAAAAATGCTTGTCAGTGTCTTGTGAGAAAATGAACCTTGCACAAATACACCGGTAAAGACTATTGGTAGGTTTCTCATTGTACAATCATTATTACACTGTTGTAGTTCTCAGTGTTTAGGAATGATTGACAACCCTTCCTTCATCTGCACATTTATTTCTCCCAGAAAACATAGTTATACAAATGTGCAAAAAAATCACTACTTTTCCTCACATTTCTAGGCTAAGCAAATGAATAATTAAATGCTTTAAAGATGCCCATTTAAGAGAAAAATCCAAGTAACATTAGAAATGTTTTGAGACTTAGAATTTTTTTTTGATTTCTAACTTAGAGATAACAAAGATCTCTAGTCTTCCTTACTTAGACTATTTTCCATGAATTATCCTCGTACATGCAAATAAACAATAAATTGATCTATGAAGCTGTGTGTGATAGGTATAAGTACTAATAAAAATTTAAAACTGTTTGAGGAACATAAAAGTGAAAGACATGGGAATGTGGGATTTAACAGTATGTAGTTCACTAAAATATTCTAGTGTGTGCATGTGTGTGTGTGTTCCCTTTCAGGTGTAATAAAAGTCTCTCTGTACTCATTCAACACCACTGGGCAGTAGAACCTACCTAATATTCTCATTTCCTTGAACACTAGACAGCACTGTGTTTATTTTATTCAAGAAATGTTTACAAAGCTCAAAAATATTTTTTGAGCTAGAAGAACTATCAAAGTCAAATTAGATTCAGAGCCTTAGTAAATATGAAGTAGTGGTAAATCTGCTTAAGTAAATTCCAAGAGTTTCATAAATTTTAAAAATAAATATTGGAGAAATTGGAATAAATAAAAGCGATTCTTCTTTCTTGATAAGATCTTATAAAAAGAGTATTTTAAATGCCTCTTAAATTGCATATGGCTTGAAAAGAACTGGGAGTACAGTACAAATTATTCAGTTGAAAATAGGTTTCTTTTTTATTTGCCAAAACATCATGCAAAATTTAATGTAGATTGCTTCATTTCTACCTTAGAAATATTGTGAACAAATGTAACACTGCTAGAACAATAAGGAGAATTAAAAACTGGGTAGATTCATTATTGTTTGTGGCATGATTTCTTCTTAGATATTCTTATATTATAAATCATAAATTATTTTTGAACCTAAACATCTCTTAGTTGACTATGCATGCCCTTTTATGTCTAAATTGTTCAAAATACTGTATTATTTTTATCCCCCTTTACTATACTTTGTTCAATAAAATATATAATACTTATGTCCATGAAATGGAAGGGATAATGAAATGGACAAAGGGAAATAAATCTTAAGATTGCAAACTCAAATGATTATAAGGTAAAATGTTTGTTTAACTACAAGTGTTATAGAGTTTGGGATAGATATGTCATATGATAAAAGCATATTCAGCTTATATAGAAAATCACTCTTTCAGAGTTAATTAATTTGCCATGGAATAAATATTCTTTGCTTTTTTATAATGCTTTATAGAGCAAAGTTTAAAAATTGTCTAAAACATTTAATAGTTTCTAATATATAGTCTGTGAAATATCCCTTAATTGCAAATTAGGCAGTCCATGGTTTGAAAGAGTTAATGTGCCTGTAAAACTTATTTTATTATCTGGGAATCATAGCAGATTTGTGGCTCATTAGCAATGCATAGATACCCTTCTACTAATTCATACCATTTTCATTTATTTTGTTTTTCTTTTAATAATGTTCTTTTCTTCCTCTTCCTGTTCTGTCAAATTAACTGGACTCAGGTAAGCTAATCATCTTTCAACATTAGTGTGGGATTTTCTCCTACAATCAATATTTCAGTTTGAATTCAGTTTATTTGAAACTATTAGTAGAATAATAATTGCTACATACATCAATATGTCCTTAAACTGTAATTACAAATATCATATTTATTTATTTGTTTGTGTTTGTTTGTTTTTGTAGCAACATTTTGGAGGTCAAGATTATGACTCTAATACTTGAGATTTTCCAATTTTTGGTATATATTTATAGAAATATTTTAACCTGTTTATCACATACCACAGTAATTCTAACACTAGTCTTCGAAATGATTAGCAGAATACCATGTTTCTCTTTTGGATGAGTGAGATTTAACAGTTCTCTCTCTCTCCTTCTCTCTTTCTCAGACCCTTCATGATAGACCTGGATAAATACATATATTCATCTACATGATAAATATATTTCATATATATATATATATATATGATCCATAGAACTACTGTGCCCATAATAGCTAAGAAATATGCAGTTTAATTCTTTTACATCTTCAATATTCTATGATTGGGATTATTCTGAGCATTACTATAAGAATTAGCTTTTAACAAAGACCAAATCATTTATTTCAAGTCATAAAATGATTTAAAGAAAGTATGCTGTTTTGAAGATAATTGATGCTTACATCTTAGCTTTGTACATGATAACTCATAATTAACTTTGTATTTATGCAATTACAGCAGGCCATCAGAAGTAGAAACTATCCATTATATATTACTCATATTTGCTCTCATACAAGTTTGCCAGGTGCACTAGCTCAAGGAAGTGAAGAAATTGACAAAAGACTAATAGGAAAAGTGTTAGAAGCTTCACAACTTCACATGAAACAATTAGTGAGAAAGGTTTAAAAAATATTTTAATCACTTGGTAACAAGTCAAAATAAGTGTTCTACATGTTCTCTATACAACCAACTTCTGTCACCTAATGGTAGTATCCCAAGGAATACCAAAAGGAATGATATCTGTCAGACAGTTGTTATTTGTTTTGCAGAATTTGGAAAACAAAACTATATACATCATACAATTAGTACACAACCAGCGTTTCAACGGGAAACTGCTTTAAGTTATGAAAAAGTTAATACTGTAATTATATACTTATTGGAAATAAGGGTAATTATGGGAATACCTGTACAAATTAAGACTGATAGTGTTCCTGCATATGTATTTTAAATCTTTTGTAAATTCTTAATTTCATGCTTCTCATAATTATTTATCTTGTGTGTAGACTGTAAATTTTTGAGAAGACTTTTTTAAACAGAAATGGGAACATGAAGGAAATTTCTGGTTTCTTTGTTAACTCAGTTGTGCCACATGATGTTTTTCTGGAAGCCGTCTTGGGAGAGAATGTTTCGCTGAAGCAGACATGTGAGAGGTTATGTGATATGTTCTTGGAGAAGCTTGAGAGGGCATGTTATGCTTGGAAAGAGTAGAACCTGACAGACAGTGAAAGAATGTTCTTGCATTGCTTTGCCTTGCAATGCCTCCTCACTGGTCTTAGCTGATCTTTGTTGGTCCTCAGTGGGAGAAGAGCCTAGGCCTGCAGAGACTTGATATGCCAGGGCAGGGACTAACAGCAGCAGGTGGATGTTCCATCTTTTCTGAGAAGAGAAGGAGGCATAACTGTGGGACTGAGGAACTGGGAAGGAGCAGTGATCAGGATGTAAAATAAATAAAAATAGAAATATAACAAAGGAAGTAAAAAGAATACATAGAATGTATTTCTGTTAGCAAAAATGAGAAATTGATGAGAGAAAAGGGGTAAATGAGAGTTACAACTATAATCAAATCGCAGTTCAACTATGAATTACATATCAAACCAAAATACAAACTACATTTCTTTTATTATGGGTATTTTATTTATTTGCATTTCAAATATTATCCCCTATCCCAGTTTCCCCTTCACAAGCTCTTTATCCCCTCCTCTTGACTTCAATACGTGTACCCACGTGGTTGGGATCTGATATCTACATATGCACCCTGGACACACACACACACACACACACACACACACACACACACACACACCAAATAATGCAAGACATATATTTAACGAGTAGTTAGATATCATATGGTATATTTGGCTGTGATTAAGAAAAAAATAAAACATTTACATTTTGTCAATAAAAAGTAAATGGATATTACATAATAACTTTCCCTGGAGGACTATTTCTTTTCTGAACATGCAATAAATAAATAAAATTTGGCTTAGTCCCCAAACGTAAATGTTATATTATATCTACTGAACACAGTATCATAAAACACGAACACCTACCAATTTAAATGATCCACCTCATATCAAAACTAAAACGAAGACTGAAATAGAAACACATTCAGCAGTATAAACAAGATAATAAACGTACCAGAGATACGTCCCTAAAAAGCTGGTCTCTGTGGAGCAAAAGTTTAGTGATAGAATACCTTTCATGTACAATGAAAACTATAAACACTGAGAACAAAGGAGTTCAAGAAAATGAATTCCAAACACTTATAATGAAAATTATACCAAGTATATAAAGTTCAAAGTGCCAAAATCAGCAAGGAAGAAGAAAATCTGAAAACCAGTGAGGAACCAAAACACATCAGAGACCAAAGAAAACAGACAAGCATTATGAGCCTGCTCGGTAAAACTATGTGCTCCACATGGTGAGGGACAATCACGTATGTGGGTGTGGTTACTGGACCACGCGGCTTCTTACGCAGTTCTACCATTGGAATAGCAGTCCATTTGGGGCACTTGCTAAAGCAAAAGACAATTTGGAAAATCTCGGTTTTTATAAATAAAAAGGGTCAATTGTATCTTTGTTTAAAAAATCAAATGGTGGAACTCAGCTTATAATGAAATTAATTCAAATGTTTGATAATTTCTTACATTGCAAAAATAAGAAAATGAATTATTTCCGAGGCCACAGGTAAGCAAATGAAGATCTTTTAAAACTGAGAAGTAGTCTCATAATTTTTCTGGTAAGCAAATTGCTGAAGAGTAAAAGTACATAAGCTAACGAATCAGGGAGGTTTTGTTTGGAAATGAACTTGTAGTGATTATCCTGATCACACATCAGAGTGCATAACACAACAAGATTTTATTGTGTATAAAAATAAGAGACTAAAAAGAGGGAATAAGGAGAAGACAACGTTACTATAAAACAACAAATGTAGAGGGTTCAAGTGAAGGCTCAGTGGTTAGAGCACTAGGTGCCCTTACAGAGGACCCAGGCAACAAGACATACAGTGTAGCTTACACAATCTGTATCTCCAGCTCCAGAGAATCCTATGCCTTCTTCTGACCTCTGCAAGCATCACACACACATGGTATACAATATATCCAGAGAAAACACATGCAAATAATATAAAATGAAAATAGCACATAATGTTACATAGTCATAAAGATATTAATAGCTTTACAATTAGATGTGGTTAGTATAAAGGCTATGAAGCTACCTCTATGAATGAAGCTGATGATTCCTTAACAAAACAAGGCTCAATAAGACTGGGTAGGGTTTGCACACTTGTAGGGTATACACACCTGTATATTTACCCTTCATTCTGTATATTCATTTTTACAAATCGTCATTTTACTGTGGTGAAGTTTTCTTTACAAAAAAACCCCCAGAATATTGTTAAAATATATTTACAATAAAATTTACAGTTAAAATTGTTTTCAGTGTTTTAAAATCTTTGCAGGATTTTTTTGACAAATTTAAGTTTTATTAGAATCACTGTATAGAAGGGATATCTTTACTAGCCAGTGAATATATACTGGATTTTTCTAGGATCATTTTGCTTGTGAAGTAACATTTTTTAAAACTAACTGTGCAGTCACGTAAATGAGGACACAGTTAGAAATAGTAGCAGGAGGCCGCTTATTGACTTACAGCCGGGGCTTGAGCCCAGCACTTCACACAGGCCAGGAAGGAGTGTGTGTGTGTGTGTGTGTGTGTGTGTGTGTGTGTGTGTGTGTGTGTGTGTGTGTGTGTGTTTTCAAGACAGGATTTCACTGTGTAGGCTACCCTTGCTTGTAGGCCTTCAACTCACAGAGATTCAGCTACTACTGCTGGGCTTAAAGGCATGTGCCACTTGGCATATTTTAATAGCTAACTGTAAACCAAATGCATACAAATTGAAAAAAGTTAAATATTTGTAAAATCCTTTTAATTTAAGTAGTTCTACATCCAGAAAAGACTTCACTTAATTGTACTAGATGTGAAATTACTGACAGAAAGTGAGATCAGGGGTTGTATTAGAAGAATTTAAGTGACAAAAAAAATTTACAAATGCTGGAATGGATATGCAAACATGTGAAAGCCAAGAAATACCCAAGATTATTTCAGAAATTAGAGAAAACCCAACCCACACTGTACAGTGAACAGAAGTTTACTTATCATAATAGCACAGTTGTTGGGAGGTATATATTAACTCTACACTATAAACTGAATCTGAATCAAATTAATTTATTTTCAACAATAAATTACCTGGTGCCTAGGTCAAGGACTCATAAAAGTCAACTCCATCCAACCCAATCTAATCCATGCAGCGTTGCCCAGTAGGAACAAGACAGACAGAGGCTTGCAGACTACCATGCCACCCGTAGACGTGCCCTCTGGCACTGGGGGGTCATAGTCATCACTTGCTGCCCCAGCAAATGCACCTGAGATGGGGAGGTGTGTCATGTGGGACCTTCAAGCCTGGTGGTCAGCCTGTAGCAGTGTATGTTGCAGATAGATTAGAGAGAAAGAGAAGTGAAGCAGCTTGAGCTTTATGAAGAGAGACGGAACTGGAGTCTCAGGGAGGAGAGGAGTAGACCGTTGTAAGTGGCCAGCCCTGACAGCTGAGGTCACAGTGAGTTCCCAGACCGAATTGCTTCTGAGAACCATGTCTGAGTCTGTGGTGGCATAGCAGCAAGTGTCCGTTTTGGTGTCCATAGCTCAGATTACCAACCACTAGAGAATATGGGGAAATTCCTGCTGGGGCAACCCCTCAGAAACCACGTAGCTAATCTGTGCAGAACTGGCCTGGCTTCTCACTGGGTGGGGTGCTCTGAAGAATTGGCCACCTCTCTCACCTGCAGCTGTATTTGGGAGAGCAGGAACTGTGACTTGCCCAAGCAGCACAGTGGAGCTGGTCCAGGTGGCAGGGATGTGGGAATGAATGTAGCAGAGCTGACCCTGACACGGGGCTGCCATAGAGTCTCTTAGACATAGGAGTAATTTTTCCCCTTGCAAGCCTCACCAACACTGGCAGACACGAAAGCTGCCCATTGGGTCATGAACACAATTGAGTTAGCCCTGTCTCTCACCAGCTGCAGCACTTGGGAGAGTTGACCTTATATCTCGCCTGGTCAGCACTGTAGGGCTGACCTGGGTTGTGAAGGAGTTGACTAACTAGCCCATGGAGGTGCAAGGGAGAGAGATCTGGCCAACTATTTGTCTGCTATGAGATGGCATGGGTCTGGGAGTGATATTCTCATCCATCTTGCCCCTAACGATTTATGACACTTATAAGAGCTGTCCTTGTGGTGATGAGGTAGGTAATCTGGCCTTGTTCCTCACTGGAAACAGCACTTAGTGTAGAAGACCTTGTACCTTGCCTGAGTAGTCAGCAGAAGTGTTTTTCTACCCTAAAGTAATGTTCCTAGGCAGACCGAGCTACAAGTCATCCGCTTGTTCTCTTGGATCCTTGGATGAAAGGACACACATATTAGCTCATTTTTAACCTGCCTCACCAACTCAGTGACTGGGCTGTTCTAAGCCTCCTGTGGATAGCATACCCTCCCCTTTCCTTCTAGCTGAACACCTTTAAATCTGCCCTCAGCTTTGTTGCCAGAACACCTTCTATGAAGCCTATTGGTCTTGATGCCCATGACAATTTTTAGCTGCCATTCCATGGGCCACTTTCCCTTTCCACCTACATTTTGGAAGATCTCCCTGGTAGCTTTGAGTCTGTTCTGTATCTCCCCCAGGTATATTGATTCTCCTCTTCCTGCCCTCTCCTATCTCCTAGCCTGTGGAAACCTGGAAGTCCCGCATTTTTCTTTCCACACAGCCATTGGCCACTGAAATCATTATTGATAGAACAAAAAAAAAATTAAGGACAAGGACTTTCAGCAACTGGACGTGCAGATTTAAAGCATAAGCGCCAATCTCCAACACAGAAACGACCCTGATGATGGGTGCAAGTGAGCCAGCAAAGAGGGTGAGATGGTGGGAGAGTGTGAGGTAGCCTGGACGTAGTTTCCTGCCTTTCTTCACCTTGCCAACTAAAGTAATCTGGGGAGCTGGCCCTGCCTGCTCACTGATGGTAGCACTAGAAAGAGCACATCCAGTATCTAGCCTGGGCAACACAGTGGAGCTGGCTCTGGTGGCAAACACAAGGGTAAACCAAGCGTATGAGACTAGAAGTGCTGGCCCAGTCATCCTTCTGCTGTAGTTCTGGGAGAGCAGGCTCCACGTCTTGACTGGGAAGAACAGTGTAACTGATCCTGGAGTTGCGCAAAGGGCATGAGAGCTAAGCATGCATCCTACTGGTAGAGGTTGGGTAGGCTAGCTGGAGTGGTGTTGGAGAGCTCACACTGGTGGTGCAGATAAGAAAAAGCCAGTGCACTGACCAGCTGAAGGACTACCCAGACCCAGACTCATGAATTTGGACTACTCCAAATCTTCCCAATTCCTTTTTCATCTTCAGACTAATGGAGTGCGTGAAAGGGCCAGTCCTGCATCAGACAACAACAGGGTATCCTGCACTGGACAACTAGGATAACTAGAATCAGTCTCAATAACAATCTAATATTGATGATGTCATAGAAGTCAGAGATCTTGAATCGTACCAATGACTCATTGTAATGAACATGTGTAAGTCAAGATGTATGGATGGAGGGATATATTGTGGGACACACTATGACATAATATAACCTCCATGATGAGACGTGTCTATGCTTCATTTTCTTGTGTTTTCTGTCTATTTGTTTGTGTTATTTTCAAGTTAGGGGGTCAAAAGGGCAAAGAGTGGGTATGAGGAGTTAGGAAATAAGTTGGACTGGGGTGCATGATATGAAACTCACAAAGAATCGAAACATGTTAAAAAGAAAAAAAGCAAATGTTATTTTTGTGACACTCCAAAATGCTCTTTTTTCATAAAAGTAAGTACATTAATTTTTATTGCCTCCAAATTGCAATAGCGGGGTTTCTCACACAGATAATAATTTTTGCAGTAGTTTATTAATTCACTCTATTCTCCCTTGTGGCACCACAGCAAAGCTCCTCCCTACCTCCTGCTTTAATGTTCTGGATTTCTGAATGAAACACACGTACACACACGTACACACACACACACACACACACACGCAGCTTTATATTTAAATATGCCTTAATCATCTCAATGGATGTGCCACCTCCAAACTTCCATGGTGCTAAGACCTCCCCTCAGATACTTATGAGTTATTACTAAAATCTATATTTCATCTTTGCTACCCTAGACACAATGGGGGAATGGGTCTGGGGCCATTCTTCCCCAGCTCTTAAATGATTGGTAGTCTGTCTTCTGTAGCTCTCAAGCCTGTACCTTTTCCTTTCCTAACATAGCCATACTCCTTCCTTGAGCCCTTGTCCAAGAATCCTAAAGTCCTGTCTCCGTCTCTTTACAGAATCATTGGCCACTAGTAACTTTATTTAGCCAACTGGGAGCAGGGAGCCTTATTGTCTTACATGAAGAGTCTCATGTAATTTTGGGAACCCAATTAGCATAATACAAGCATTAAACAAAATCAATAATAGTAATAATAATATTAATAATAATAATAGAAATCAATTGGTGACATATTCAAACTTCCACCAAGAAACATATGACCCTTTGTGTTTTTCTTTCTTCTTTACATTGTTTCTAAGTTTCTTCATTCTTTCCTTCATTCCTATCTTCGTGTGTGTGTGTGTATGTGTGTGTGTGTGTTGTTGGGAACGATGCCCTTAAAACCCTCAATTATTGATGTTAATAGTATAGTTAGAGTTAAGTATGACTGGCTTCATGGAAAATCCCCAGTTAGCTGCAGAAGACTAATACAAGTCTGGGAGTCAGGATGACTAATGATATGACAAAGTTGGGACCTTGCTGAGAAATACATCTGACATAAGGATGCCCAATGATATGACCTATAACCTTTCTGAAAAACCAACATCCTGTTGACATCAGCTGACCACATGAGTACTGTGTCCTTGGCTTGCATAGATGCTTTCCACTTGTCCCCTCCCTCTGTTACTCCTGCTATGGTATAAATTCAGTCTTGGGAAAAAAATAAAATTGTTGCCTTGATCAGACTCTTGTCTTGGCATGCTTCTTCACTTCTCTTGTCCCCCATTCTCTTCCAGGTACCCTCTGCACCCTCGTTGACTATCCTGCAGGATGAGACAGCAGGATGGGACAACTGGGTGGGACAGTGTGTGTTTTATGGGAGATTGAAACTAAGATCCTTTTTTAAATTATATCATTTTTTGCATATTTATTTTTTATTAATTTCTTTCTCTGTGAAAACTTGCATGACATGAGAGATGGTGTCAGATCCCTAGCGGTTGGAGTTAATTGTGATTATAAGCCACCTGATGTGGGTTCCGAGAATCCAACTCAAATTATCTTGAAGAGACTCATGTACTTTAAACCACTGACCATGCTCTCTAGCTTCCTGAACTTATGCCCTTTGAATGTTAGACAAACAATACCACTGAGGTATAACTTCAGCTCCAGACATCATTGGTTCATTCAAAATCATAGAGACTTGTTTTCAAAACTCAAATATTATGTCATATAGTAACACAAAACCAGTGTCCCCTGCCATTTTAGTATGCAACTCCATGAATTAGAAGGAAAGGAAGCCAGCAAATAGAAGTTATCAAGTCAAGTTTTGAGACTCTTAAAGGATTCTCAGAGATCATAAGCTAAGATGGGCAGAGGTATTTTTTAATTTGGTTGAACAATATTGAAAATTCTTCCTTACATTTTTGTTGTCAAACGCTGAGAGGGTCAAATCAATTAGATGCACAGAGCGATAAGGTTAATGTCCCTACCTACCTACCTAATGCCACCAACCTGTATGAGCAGCTTTCATTTTATGTAACACATTGACCTTTAAATGAATGCCAGAGAATGTATCTCTAATAAGCCAGAGTCTTGCTTATAGTTCAGAGACAATTTTCTTTAAGTTTAATTCAAGAACAAAGAAATTCCATTAAATTCTACAGTTGCCAAGAGATTTTGATTAACATTTGACATCAGTATTGAGCTCTGAAGTATTTTAGGAGAGGTTACTCAGCATTTAATATCTTGGAACACACACTTAAGTATATTACCTAGGAAATCCTGGAGACCCCATAGTAGAAAGAGTCATATTCTGAAATATTAACTTGATTTAGTGCCTCCGAAACTGTGTTAGAAAGGGCTGCTAAAAAGCAGACTTGGGAGGAGCAGATAGGATCCATTTGCTCTCCTCTAAGATTATTCAATTCCTATCGTTCAGTTCCTCAATTCACTGCGTAACAATCAAATTCGCCCGATTAATTGTAGCTGTTTTGTGTGATTTGTAGCTCGGCAGTAGAATTCAAAATTGGGCAGTGTATTCTCATCTGTCTCCATCTCTACTAAAATGACCCATCTATTAAACATTTTCGGTGCATTTTCTGCTTACAGTCATCTTTCTAAATAAAATGAAGCATTTTAAATAACAAGTCACTGGGTGAATATTCTTATAGGTAAGAGTTATTGAATGACCTTATAAAATAATTCTGGTAAAAAAGAAATAACTCTATGTTTAATAAAAACCCATATGAATTGCTTCAGGTAATGGAATGTGTGAGTTCCACTCATTCTGTGAATATCAAAATTAATGCAATATATCCCTTGCTGTCAAGGTTTTAAATTCTCTGAAGCATCAGGAATATTGGAAATTGGGGTTGAGACAAGAAAACTTCCCTAGAGAAAAAAATAATAAGGTGAAATAGCTTGATAAGGAAGGAAATATTTTTATGCTTAATTTATCATTTTCAAAATATTTTATTTTAATTCAAGAAACAGAGAAGTTCCATTAAATTTTATACTTGCCAAGAGATTTAAATATTAAAGTCAGGTAAAATATTAAACTCTTATCTAATTTAAGTTTATCTCTTAGCATCTGTGTCTACTAACTATGTGTTACAACTTACTACCTCTTCTTTAAAAACTAAAGGTCTCTAATGAATAAAAATATTGATCTTTCTAGACATATTTCAATTATTCAAAGGCAAATAAATACATTTGGAAATGTAAAAGTTTGTCACATACTGTTATTTTTATGCATTTTACTTATTTCACATTTCTGGAATAGAAAATCAAATTAATTTTTTAAAACAAATTGTATATGGGAGGTTAGGCTTCTGAACACCTAAGGATTGAAGTTATTTATTTATATTACATCATATATAATAATTATGACAAAATGGCTAAAGCTCTAAACATAAAAACCAAACTTGTTTTGTAAGAAAAAATGTTTTTTTCCCCATTAGTTTGGATGTAGCATTGATTCTTAATTTGTAACCAGAAAAACAGCATTATGGGTAAGAGAAATCAAATTAAATAAATAGAATTCCCTGAGACATACATATTCTTTCACACATTTCAATTTAAAGTCTGTCATTGAAGAGTTTCAATGTGGTCACTCCCTCCTAAGAACTGGAAAAGGCAAACCACCCTGACAAAAAGGAAGAACTCCATTTAGATATGGCATGGTGACACATTTTCACTTTGTGTGAGCTTCAACAGCTGCACAGGTATATTATATTTTGTTTTGATAAAGAAATGGGTTTCACTGTACCACAGAGAGTGAAGACACACAGGCAGATACATGGAAACCCACTTTGCTAAAGTCAAAATACAATTAGGTAAGCTTAGGTAAGAAAATGAGAATCATAACTACCAAAATACTGAAAATTTTTGTAGTTTTGTAGACAAGTCAGTTGAAAAGATTGGCGTGAATGTGAGGGACATATATTCCTGAGCTTTATTCTTAGGATTTTTATCACATGTTGAAAATAATTATGGAAGGCAAATACTATTTTGTTTCTGAGAATAAAATGGAGAAAACTATTGCTTTTTTAGTGTATTCTATTTTTTTCAAAACAAGATGGCCTTGGGAAGAGATTATATTATCTGAGACTAAATTTTATGACAAAAGTTCCCATGCATTCATTAGAATATTTTGGGAAGGAAAACATCAAATGAATCAGTTCTGTGTATTTTGTTGGTAATAAGCCTTGATCTTTGAAGACTGTATGTTAATGGAGGCAACAAAAGTGTGTTATTTAAAGCAAGTGGTCAATCTGAGGGTAATATACATTTTTTATTTCTAAGCATAGACTATTCCAGAAAAGACAATATCATAGAGGCTAGAAATGACCAGAATGTCTGGAAGGCGAAGAATTTTGAGTGAGTGAAACACTGGATAATTTTAGGGCAGTGATCCTCAATAACATGAGTTTACATCCATTACCACATGAGAAGAACTAAGTGAAGCAGAACAATAACAAGTGCTGGTGAGAATGAGGGCAAACTGGAAATTTGTGTACTATTGAAGGCCACCCAAGACATTGAACATAGACATATGCTTGGGCTAATCTGCTTCTCGGCATTTATTTATATAGCTATTGAAAGCAGGGTTTCGGGAGAGTTATTGCACATCCAATTATTTCATCTTCATTTCCAGTGGCCAAGAGGTACAAAAAATAGAAATAAATGTTTGTGGATAGATGGATTTATAAAATGGATAAAAATTGCAATCTATGCCTTATAGAATTTCATTCAGAGTCGAAAGTGAAGTATAGACTGCCACACTCTACAACATAGCAAAACCTTGACAGCATTGTATTAAGTGGCACAGGAAGACCAGAAGAAATTTCTAATAACTCCAGTTGCCTGCATGTGGCAATTATCATCAAATTGATTGAAACACTCAAAATGATTCTATTTTTGTTCACTGTATCTAAACTATAGAATAATAGCAAAATTTCCTTCACACACTTTACTGTGTGGGTTTACTAGCTCTAAATATCTATTTCCTAACAATGGAATTCACCTAACCAAAGATTTTAAGAAACTTTTGATGGTTAAAAATAGACTTAAATGCCTCTAATGTATTGATTGAATTTGTTACTGATGAGCCACTGTTTTAAATACTATATATAAAAATATGGCTACTAAAACATATTTACTTATTTTTATAGCTATAACTGAATACCTTAGACTGGATCATTTATTGATAGTAAAAGCTCAGGTTATTGGATTAACAGCTCAGGAACTTGCAGACTGCAAGGGATAAAAGACAGGCCCTGTTTAGTACATGTTTTTATATTGCATGCAAAAAGGAAATCTCATAGAAAGACAATGAGAGAGCTTCAGTCTGTGACACATCTACTTCTTACAAAGATTCTGACCCTACAAGAGTGACATTAATCTATTCATGAGAATGGAGTCCTCGTTAATCTACTAATTCATTCATAAGAGTAGTTCCTACATTAATCTATTCATGAGGTTGGAAGGATTAACTTTCTATCACATGAATGATATGATGTACATGTTCTGTGCTGTTCTAGTTTGCAAAGGTCAGGAAGAAAGGAGAAATCTGTCAAGACTGACTAAAAAGAAAGGGCTCTGAAGTAGCAGACAAGAGAAGAGTGATTTGTTTTATACTAAGAAAATATATTTCAGGAAGAAAACTGTGGAACATCCAAGGTTCATTGTTTATTTCACAATGTTGTTTATTTCTTCTGCCTTATCACAAAAGAGAAAGGAAATGGTCAGTGGATTTGGTGAGTCAGAGATCATTAAAATTTTTATTTATAATTTCTTTTATTGAGAAAAATTGAAACCAACACTTAAGAGGCAATAGTTCCTCATGAAGCATAACGCCTCTCAGCACCTTCTCCATCCATGATGGGACATTGAAGGAACAGTCATGAGTGGCCATCCATTGCAGCTGTGTTCACGATTACAAACTAAAGTCTTTTCTGTAAGGCATCTTTCCCAAGGATCCAACACGGCTGTCCCATGCCTACTATACTCACTCCGTCCTCTTTGCTGTGACATCCTCCAGGCTTTGTAGGCACAGACATCAAGTTTTACAGATGAACGCTTAGCACTTCCTTATTCTCAGATTGTTTACTAGATGTAAATCTCTGCTTTAAGCTTTGTTTTCTGAAAAATTAGAACTGTGAAGAATGACATTTCACAAAGATGAAAAGAATGGGACATCTGGGTTGTTTCTAGCTTCTGGCTATCACAAATGAGGGCACTATGAACATAGTCAAACATGTGCCCCTGTGACGTCATGGGGCATCTTTGGGCATGTGCCCAACAATGACATAGCTGGGTAATCAGGTAGATCTATTTCCATTTTTCTGAGGAACCTCCAGATTGATTTCTATAGTGGTTGTACCAGCTTTCAATTCTACTAGCAATGGAGGAGTGTTCATCTTTCTCTACATCTTCACCAACATGTGATTTCACATGTGTTTCTGATCTTAGCCATTCTGATTGGTGTAAGCTGGAGTGTGTCTGGCTTCAGTGAGAGAAGATGCACATGACCCTTGAGAGACTCAGGTCTGGTGGGATAGGGTAGGGGGATCCTCTTGGAGATGGCAGAGGAGGATGGGATAAGGAACAGTCAGAGGTCAAACCTGAAGGGGGATAATGACTGGACTGTAAAAGATTAAATAATAAATAAATACATACATACATACATACATACATACATATATACATACACAAAAAGATGAACAGAATGAAACTTATTAAAGGGATTTTTATTGTTGATGAAATATTTGCATGAACTAAAAAATGGAAAAATTACGTAGGATATATGAAGCAGTAGCTAGATAGCTTTCTGAGACCTTGGTGGAGAGCAAGTGAAGTTCTGAGTTAATGAGTATTGACAGGGCCAAAGTCAGTCATGCACCAGTGTTTCAGAACTATGTGAATTTACAAAGCTTTTCTCGGGTTAATGACAATGTTTGCCTTTATTATGAATGTGAGTGTTTCTGAAACAGTGATTACTGTGTATTATAAAAACTATCACTACTATCACAGAACGAGATTCCTATCCTACAGAGCCTGCCTACCTAGAGTAGCTACTACCCCAGCACTGTGCTTTACATAATAAACATGCAGAGATTCCAGATTACTGAATAATTGGTCTCTTTTTCAGAATGCATACAGCTCAATTGATTTCCATGTGTCTTCCCATGTGTCTATGTGTCTTTCCTTTATTAATTCCCTCACAGCAAATAGTAGGCTTTTAGGACCTCATCATGTAAGACATAGCATGTCAAAATGGAACAAATACACATTAGATTTTGTTTCCCAGATACAACTGATGCATGTGCTATACAATCCTTATGTCAAATGCTCAGGGAACATCTGAGAAGAAGGGTTGGATGTCAGAGTCAAGGAGGGACTCCAGAAACTAGTTTGTGTAGTTTTTAAAAATATAATCATGTAATTATAATTTAAGCATGCATTTCAGTCTTGATCTTAAAGAAAAAAAATAAAGAGAGCAAACCTTGTTTCTCTGAAAATCTTGAGATAGAAGTGAAGATGTAGTTACAGACATTCATGAGCTGCTATGTTGATTCTGGTAAGCAAACTTGAGTCAATTTTAAGGTTAACCACAGAGCCATCTCTCTAGCTCCTTTATTCTGTTTTTATTGTTGAAGTTTTATGTGTTCAATATTGTTTATGGTATTTGATGTTGTATTGCACACATCTTAATTGCATGTCCTCCTATTTCAATCTTGAATTCTGGTTTCTTTTTTTTTTCACCCTTTACTTTAGCTAGAATTACTCAATTATATTGACTGACTGTCTTCGTTACTTTTCTATTGCTGTGAAGCAACACCATGACCAAAGTAACTTATAAAAGAAAGCAATTAATGGAGCTTGCTTATAGCTTTGGAGGGTGAGTCCATGACTATCAAAGCCAGGAGCAAGCAGCAGCCAGGCATGACACTAGACCAGTAATTGAACACTTATATCCTAATCTGCATGTTGGAGGCAGAGAGACACAGAGAGGCTGGGCATCATTTGGGCTTTTAAAACCTCAAAGCAGCCACACCAACTAATCCTTCCCAAAACAGATCCATCAACTAGGCTCAAAGCATTAAAATAACACAAGCCTAGAGGATCCAGTGACACTCAAACCACCACATTGATTCAAAGAGTTTTAAAATAATTTTCTCTGTTGATATTTCATCTAACATTTTCTTCATATGTTCTCCTTACATTTAACTTTGTTATTTCTTTCCTTTTTTCATTCTTTATGATTGATTTAGGTAGTTTTTCCTTCCTCTTTTATGTGAATTTTTTGAGTATTTTAATGTTTATTTTAGGCTAGTCCCTTTCTTTTTCTCTTTTTTCTTTTTCTTTTTTGGTGTTAAAATCTTTTTTTAATTGTATCTATTCATCTATTCTTGAAAAGTAACTTAAAATCTTGATATATTACTTCACATTTTAATGCAGTTCACTGTATATTTTGATATATATTACTTTATATGAAACTATTAGAAATTTGTCTCTCTTCCCATTACTGATTTCCAGTCTTATTTCACTGAGTTTAGAGAATATTGTATGTGTGAGTTTGTTTATGATAAATATTTGGAGCTTAGCTAAAGCCAAGTAAATGGTCTCCTTTGTTTAATAGTCAAAGGAAATGAAAAATACATATTCTGTTCTTGGGTAAACTGTGTTTTCCTACTGATGGATATGATTTTAAAACCTTTTTCTTTGCTGATATTAATTCTACATTAATAACAAATTGAGAAAAGTATATTAACATTTTCATCAATTTCTCCTTTGTGCCTTACCTTGTTGTATTTTATATATTTTATACACTTGTTGATTAGGCATGTACATTTAGAATCACAGTGCATTTGTGCGTGTTCAACATTTTTGTCATTGTCCAGTTTATACCACAAATATGATTATGTCTGGCTCTCTATTCCACTCTCTTGGTCTCTCCTGTCTAATATAGTCTTTTAAATATAAAGGCCAATTTCATTAAATTGTAATTATTGATCCACCTGTTTTTATAATATGTATTTCAAACTTTCATTTAATACTAGCTATATATGTTCATGTTCAGCAAATTTCATATAGATACTATATATGTAGGTTATATTGTTTTAGATTTAGTCAGGTAAATGTATTTCATTTAATTTGTACATCAATTAAGTTAATTATATTACTATGACTCCTTGCGTCTTGTGGGTTAGGCTTCACTCTTCAGTTTTTGTTTTGTGCTTGATGTTTTAGACATTTCCATCTTTCTTCATTCCTTCCTTCCCTCCCTCCCTTCTTCCTCTCTTCTTTTCTTGTTTTCCATGGATGAGTTAATATACTGTTGGGTTTATTAGAGTGTTTTCTTCGTACAATTACACCTTAATTTCTCGATAATATTTTTAATATATTTTTGATATAGAAATTTTTTTGTAGATAACTTTGCCTTTGGCTTTGGAGTTGTGGCATATAGCATTTCAACTCAGGCCACAAAGAAAAAAAAAGATTCTGTAGAAAAAGGCTCACCAATGAATAGGAGTAATTTCTTTTATCTGCCAAAGAACTTGAAACCACATTCTTCTGGAACTTGTCTGAATTACTTCTAGGTTTGAGAGTAACTCAGAGCAAACACTTAGTTGTATGTTTTCCTAATTCAGCATTCCACACTCATTTCTACCAATCCACAAGCTGAGAATGTCAATCCAATTGGAGGCATTAATTAGTGTTGTAATTGCCAGACTATATCCTATCCTCCTGTAAACCCCTCTAATATTTTATGAGTGCCTCAATTTATGAATTTTGGTTTTGTTCTTTAGGTATAAAAGAATATTTGAAATTTCTCCCATATTGACACAGGTTGTTCAGAGCAACCCTCAAAGATTTTGCTCAACCTTGGTAATTCATAACCGGTACAGATAAACTTTTCCTTATTCTTTTTGAGATGAGTCCTGTGTTTTAATTTGACACCTGTGATCCAGGTACTCATGAGGCAGAGGTGGATGCAGAAGAATGACATGAGATCAATGGTAATCAGCCAGTTCCAGGTAGCCAGATCTACAGTGCAAGTCACTGTCCCATCAAATGTATACAAAAGAGGAAGTATCAGGATGTCTTAAGAGGCTTGGTATTGCAGCACATATTAAGGTTATATCATTTTTGGGCTCCATACACACTCATGGTTCTCTTTGCCAACCACTTACTTTAAACCCTGAGACAAAACAATGGACGACCTCTACACATCTCATGTCTATCAAGTTGGCAGTCGGTTTCAGGCAACCTACTTTATTTTTGTCTTTCTAAAAGCTTCCAAATACCATTGCCACAGGCATGATGTTGATGTATTCTTGTCAGGAAAAGCAAGGCCATGGGATCTCAGGGTAGCTGTTTTCTCCTTCCACTTAATTTTATTCCCTATGGCACAACGTTTACCTTTACACTTATCAGAACATTAGCTAACTTCATTTCCTGAAGATTTACCCGACCCACACTACTTGAATTAAGGGAAAGCAAACAGAAAGCCCGTGGTACAAATTTGAAGAGGTACTCATTTCCATCAAGGTCCTCTGAAGGCTGGTCCTGGCGAGTGAGTGCTGCATTAAATTGACTATTTTGTTTGTCCAACAGTCTTGCTGACTCTGGAGTGGCCTCAGAATTTAAAAAGAAACACAGACACACACACACACAAACACACACACACACACACACACACACACAACTCAAGAAAGCCTCAGATTTTTTCTATTCACATTTACATATTTACTATAGTTGTTTCTTTATGATTATCTCTGGTCCAGGAAGGGAAATGGTTTACATAAACCTAGGCATATTCTTTCCGAGGTAACAATCCCCCTTTTCATTTGCCTTCTGTTTCAGGAGCATGAGCTCAAAGAAGCCACAAAAATTCCTAATAACTTTTGTTAAAATTATTCACAATCCAAGGCCCAGGTTCACTTGATCAATGTATGCTCAGACTCTGAACAAAGAGGCTTGAAATTATACTAGATATCAAAGAATGTTGTAGCAGTAGAAGACTGTAACTTACATTGAAAAGACGCACCTTCACATCAGCGAGATGGCTATGTAACAGGCTTAGTGAAAGCGTAAGAGTATACTTTACTCTTACATCAATTCCTAAGATTTCTTTGCCCATTGACCTAGAATATATTAAACACCATGCAGTATTGAATAATTTTGTATAGCTATTACCATTAAACTCCTTTTGTAGCTCTTCTGTGTATACTCAAAGATCTACCTGAATATGTTGTCTTCAGTTGTCCTTGAATATAAATGTCTAGTATTGTTCATTTTATCCCATTGACTGTGGGATTGAATTACTAAAGGCTTATCTTCAATTCACTTCTCTCTTCTATGGTAGCAATGATGGTAAAAAAAAATTTATGATTTTATATAAATAAACACATAGGCATCTTTTAATAGTGTCTGCTTGCCCATAGGAATAAGGATAACTCACAAGAGGTAAACCTTGTCTGCTACTGACAAAAACAACTACTCATCGCTAATAAGGTTGTGGGTCTTGATAACCTACTCAACACTTCTCTAAATCAACATAATAACTAATGATATCCTAAGTAAATGTCTTTTTTTCCTAGAACTGAGGACCAAACCTAGGGCCTTGCACTTGCTAGACAAGTGCTCGACCACTGAGCTAAATCCTCAACTCCGAATGTCTTTATACCCCCAGATGAGTGTGGTAATCAATTCTCATCAAAGAAATGTCTGTTTTCAACTCATGGAGAGTATTACAGAAAGCCACAACCAGTCACACTGCAAAGTTGTAAAGCCAAATCCCAGTGGATATGTGTATGAAAGGATTTCTGCTAAGGGAACCTTGTGTGAGATGGGGGTAGGGAGATTGTGAAAGGCAGAGACTCGTCTAGTTTGCTATGAGATTGTGTCTCCTTGCAATGTTCAAAGATCTTCCCATAAATTCTCACCAACATCACTGCATAAACATGAGCTGGGCAAGGACAAGAACAATAGACATGTCAGAGTGGATGAGAAAAGCTCACACATAACCGCCCCACGATACACATAGGACTACAGGCAAGCAAGGAATGCAGAAACTGGGAGAAACAGTCTTCCTTCTGAAAGAGAATACCAATTAATTATTGATTATCAAATGTTCAGCCCTGAAAACACATATAAAGCTAGCATTATAAAGACTGAGCAGGTTATACCTAGGAATATATACATAACTTATGTGTACACATGCAATGACAACTAATGAAGAAAGAAATTGTGAGAAGGGGGGTGAGAGGTGAGGAGGGAAGAGAGGGAAGTGACAAGGATGTAATAATATTCTAGTCTCTCAATTAAAAACAAACATGAACCCAGTCGTTCACTGTGAACTCTCAGAGCTATTGCATAATTCAACTATCATATTTCTAAATATATTACAGAATGACAGTTTACCCCAAAATACCCACAAACAAGCATAAGTCACTTCTTTCTGGGAGGAAAAGAAAGTGACTTTCCAGCCAAGTTCGTTGCATGGCATTCAACATTTAAAGAGTCATTAATATAAACTATATTCATGACACATTTAACATTCTTTTCGTAAAATATCCAAATATTGGTTTGATAATAAAATTTAAGAATACCCTTGCTATATTTAAAATTTTGTGATGTGTATATTGCTCGATGTGGGTATTGTCCATATGAGCATAGGTGCTTGCAGGGGTGTAAAGCATTGGGTTGCCTGAAGCTGAATTACAGGGAGTTGTTAGCCACCTATCCTGGTTCTGGGAATTCATCTCAGTTCTTTTGGAGGATAATCATGTGCGCATAATCCCAGCGACGTCTCTCCAGCATTAATGTATTACTTTTCATTAATTTTTCCAAAAATGTATTCCGCATAGATTATAGCTTAATGCAGATTTTGTATTTTCTGAGTAATTACTGTCACGTGTTTATTTTCAAAAGGATATTAGTTTTAAAAGTCAACACAAAAACAGAACTAGCAAGATAATTCAGTGAGTAGAAATGTTTGTTGTCCTCCACCGATCTCTCTCTGGTTTGGCAGGAATGGCTGAAGTGTTAATGCTGCTCTCAGAAAAGAAGAGAGGAGGTTTGGGCGGCCCTGGCAGGGAAAGCAGCCAGGGCCTGGGTCTTACCTGCTACTGTAACAGCACCTATGTCTGCAGTGGGTTGACATGGGTGATGGCAGACGTCAGACGTCTGTAGGGACAGGAGCAGCAGCAGAGGCAGCAGTTGGAGTGTGACTCTGGCCTGCCTGGCCCTCCCCAAGCAGGGATGCATGTTTCTGGAGAGAAAGCTCTTCCCCATAGTGAAACAGTGAAACAGACACTCTCAAAGACTCTCCCGGGAATAACTTGTGCTTTTTATTCCGTGTAGACAGAGACGACATAAACATCGAGGAGTAGAGTGGAACTCAGGAGTAGATGCTTCCTCGCTTAGTTTGCACTGCTGGAGATGCTGTTTGCATGGGGAAAGACTCCAGGTGTTTTCGCTACACTACAGACTGTCAAGGCCCTCTCAGTGGGATGTCTTGGTTAAGTGTTCCAGAGCAGGCAGAGTTAGCCAGGGAGTTGTCCCCACTCCTACAGTTCTCAATTCTGAGATTCACGGAGTGGAGTGCGGGCTTGCTCAAACTTACCAGTTCTGTCTCGTGGCATGACCCACTGGGCCCAAAGATATTTGTCGCCAAACCTGACTACCCAATTTATTCCTAGAATTTATGTGGTGGAAGGAAAGAACTGGTTCCTGTATGCTGTTGTCTTAGATCCAGATACGCACTGTGGAATTCATGTCTCCGTCTCCTTCTCCTTTGTCTCTGCCTCCTCCATCTCCGACTCTGTCACCTTCTCTGTCTCCGTCTCTGTCTCCATCTCTCTATCTCTCCATTTCTTCGTCTTTTCCAGCTCTGTCTCTGTGTCTCTTCCCTCCCTCTCCCTCCTCCCTCCCTCCTCTCTCTCTCTCTCTCTCTCTCTCTCTCTCTCTCTCTCTCTCTCTACACACAGACACACACACACACACACACACTCACACACACACACACACACACACACAAGCTCACGTGCTCACATGCTCACATGCTCACACACACAGGAGTATAAATTTTAAATTGTATTAAAAAGGAAACAAAGTCACAAAGCAATAGAAGACTTTTATTTCCCATATGAATCAGGTTGGCTATCAGCCTCACTGAACTCTTCTTTTTTGTTTCCTTCTGCAAGACTTGAAATGTCATCACCATACGCTGCGTGGCTTGTTGTTATCATTAGCATCAGAAGCAGCAAGGACTTGACATCTCACTTTGGCTGTTTTCTGTCTATCTTATCTCTATTAAAGGCAAATGGGATTTTGATAAAATGTGATATGCAGTCTCCCAGAGATTTCAGCACTCTTCTTATCAATCATTATGAACACTTGATGGTAGGAACTTGTTAGAAATCTCTAGTCTAAGATCTCACATATTGTTTTAATTTATAGGCTTCCTTTTCCCCCCAGTGTGTGTTTATGTTTGCAGAACCACACAAACTATGACATATGCAGAGTTCAAACTTTGTGCAATTTGAATTTTCCTTCCGTCATGTCGATTCAGGAGATCTATTTTATGTCTTCAGGCTTAACAGCAAGTCTTAAACTGCTAAGTCATCTTGCCAGTTTTCATTTCGTTTAGAAATCCTGGTGTCAGTTCTGTTTGTCAGGATTATCAAAAGTCACAGCACAAACCAAACATTTTTGTATTAATGTTCTATCTAATATAAATTCACATCAACAATTCTGAAGGAAGCAAAGCAGACAAGGCTGAACACCAAACATTAAAATGTTTAATGAGGTTGGAATAAGTTTATTTACTTCATTCATTCATTCATTCATTCTCTGTGTTACTAACCAACAGAAAGGAAGAAACGAGGAAGGAGTTTTAGATTTTTAATGTTTCTTCTCACTATATAAAATGTGCTTTCTATAGCTGTTATTAAACTATACATGGACATTTGATTTAATTAATTAGGAAGATATGAGAAGACAAGACACAAGCATGGACACTGGATATGCTGGCTTTGGTTAGCATATCAAGTACCATCATTGACGCAGAAGGATGACACAGACACATGGTGATTCTTCACAATAGGTACTGATAGCCAATCTAGGTAAGATTTGTCAGAAGAATTGAGTGGATACTTGAGAAAGCTAAGAAGAACTGTAAAATGCTTTGAGTTATTTTGTTTCACTATATCATTTTAGCAACTGTTGCCTAACTGGAGAGGTATTATGACATGCTGTCAACCAAACAATATGAAATTTTGGAATTCTACCTGGTCTACTGGGGATTGCAAACAGCAAATTCTATGTGCTCACGCCATGACCAAATCTCTCCTGTTTCATAATTTCTCAGTACCTTAGAACTACAAGGCTGCTTCCCAGGCTCCTTGGGACATTTGCAAAGGCTTTTCTTTTCTTGTTCATTTCATTGGCGTTCTCCCTCTCCCCTCTCCCCTCCCTCCCCCCTCCCTCCCCCCCTCCCCTCCTCCCCCCTCTCCCTCCTCTCTCTCCTTTCTCCCTTGCCCCTTTCTGTGTATATAGAATCTGAGTTTTAGGACTACAAGCCCAAGCACGCACGCATGAGCGTGCGCACATACACACACACACACACACAGTATTACCAGTTTCCAATTCAGCTTTCATGCTAAGAAACAAAGACAATTTGGACCAAAATGGAACAAGGAATATATATATATCTCAAAGAAATCATGAGAAAGAATATTTTCTGTCCAATTTTTATTAAGAATGCAAACACAAACTCTTGTGTTCTATTTCCTGGTCAAGGTACAATGGACAAATGGACTCTAACTTAAGCTTTAGAGTCATGTCTGTTCTTTAACATAATGTGATATTTCTCATAACAATGTGAAACTATCTTATCATTAGGACAATCCATTAGTCAATGTAGATAAGAAAGAAGGAATTCCTAAGCCAGTGGAGAATGGAAAAATATGTCTATATTTTTGATTATAGGAACAAAAATATTATTTACCACCTAAACACTGAGGTTACCTAACACTGAGATAAAATAAAACAAACTTAGCAGCCTGTGTTTTGAGATTTAAAATATTCTCTAAATTAGTTAGAAAAACAAGTACAGCACCAAGTAAAAGTGCTGCCATAGTAATATTGGAGATGTTTTAATTCTATCATATAGAAAAAAGTTGTTAGGATATTGCTGTAGTAAGGGACAAGTATATTGGCACATGTGTACTGTAGTAAACTTTGGACAATACATCCATACATGCAGTTCCTGATAAACATAATTCTGATGCCTTCTGTGGGCATCGTTATGAGTATTAATGTGAAATAAGTTATTCTGGAAGATTTATGTAACTAATGAAAAGGTTGCTAGAAATAAATTAGAACGGATTCAGGATATACTAAACTTAGCATAATAATTTCTGATCACATGTCAAGCTGCTCATTCTTGTATACATAATCCCCATAATTAATTAATTCTCACATTATAGGACAATTGGGAGGGAAGGATTAAGCTAATTATTTTAATCCTTGTTTCAATGTTTACCAGGCTAATCTATAATAATACTGCCAGTTTCTGGGCATCAATTATACATACAATGTTTTCTTTCTGGAGCATGAATTGTTGTTAAACTGTGATTTCTGCCTCAGCTTTCATTCACAGATTTGTCTTGCAACCTTGATTTAAAGAACATCTTAACACTGATCAGTGAGGACAGACATGAATGGAACTTCCTAGAGCGAAGGATATCTATATAAACTTACTTTTCACTTTAAAACTCAACCTGAAAAACATGCTTTCACTTTTTTTCAAGGTTTCTTTTTTATTTTTTTATTGAAAGATTTTTTTCAAAGTACATATATATTGATTACAGTTCTTCCTCAACTCCTTCAATTTCCCTACATCCCTTCCCATCCAAATCCACTGTACTTAGAAAGCAACCTGGCACCTACATGATAGTAACAAAATAAGATAAAACAAAAGCAAAACAACACAAAAAAAACAGGAATATGACAAAGCAAACAAACAGAAGGAAAAGAGCTGGGGGGAGGCATAAAAAACACCTAAATAAGTTGTTAGGATATTGCTGTGGTAAGGGACAATTATATTGGCACATGCGTACTACAGTAAACATTGAACAATACATCCATATATGCAGTTCCTCATAAACATAATTCTGATGCTTTCTCCGGGCATGGCAAAGCGAAAGTTTGTATTAATCTAATATCTTCAGAAGTTTGAAAATTTGGCTTTCATTTTCATGATTACTTTATTTAAAGAAGTATATACTTACATATTTCTGTATCTCTTTCTAGGTATATGTATGTAGAAATTTTCCCTCAGCAATGAAGACTATTTATGCCCTTTATAAAGTAGGTTGCATAATGTTAAAAAAGTTAACTATTATTCCTTAATTTCATTATTAATATTGAAATTACACTGTCCTGCAAGTGACAATCATTAAGACAATCTGTTAAAAATAATTTCACATCGTGAAGTTTTAGTCTTTTGCTTTCCTGTAGCACTGTCTAGAGTTATTGACTCTTTTCCTTCTCAGGTTCACTGACTCACAGCAGACTGTTTATATAAGAAGAATGCAACCTAAGTATTTAACTTCATTGTGAGGTCCTTTGAGATTCCGCAGTATTAGTAATAATGAGAAAAGCAATGTGTAAATGAAATCTCTCAGTCTACCTTTCATTTTCTGTAGCTACAGTGAGGTTTATAAAAGAACTATTTCAGAAATTATTCTTGACGTGAGTTTTGATGTTGGAAAAACAAGAGACCAGTGTCCTTTGGCTGAAGTCCTGAGTAAAAATAGAAAAGAGTAAAGAATTCTGAGGTGACCACATTGTAACTACAGACTACAGATGAGAAGATCATGTGGCCAACAGTGCTTTCTTGTAAGGACATGATGGATCAGATGTAGAAAGTCATTTCAAATCTCAACATAGAATCAATACTGACTTATTTCAGAAAGTTTTCAAAGTCAAGGTGGATTTAATTCAAGATTTCTGAGGTTTTGTTTTACTTTTTGTGCGTGTGTTGCCTATGCCACAGTTCTCAGCAATTTGATAATTACAAGCTACATGAAGTATCATTATTTCTAACTAGCCATCTGGCTTAGAATTATGAAAATTCATAGCATATTTAATTTCTAAATTAAATTCACTCACTTCATGAGACATATGAAACTATTTATTTCATCCACCCACTTCAATAACTTCTATATCAGTTGAGAGTACGTAGAGTATTTTAAACTATATTTCCTGGGATAATAGAAACTGTAATTTCTTTGCTTTTGTACATATTTATGCAAGGAATTTGAATTTCAGAATTAAATGAAAATTAGATCTTCTTCTTAAAAATAAATGGTTAACCAATGACCTGAGCAATAAGCTAAAAGAGGAAAGAGAAAATAGCTCATAGCACACACTGGGGTTATTAACTTCTCCCTATGCATTAGAATATATTGAATCAGAAATGCAACTTAAATTATAAACCTAAGGAAATTTATGTTTCCAATTTGAAATATGATTGGTATCAATAAAGATAATTATATGGAGCCAAATGCTTTAACCTAAAAAAATCAAGATGCTCTGTGTCATTGTTTCTTATTTGTTTGCTGTATTCTTGTTATTAGTGATAGAGGACTAATATGATCTTCATTTAAGTAATATTTCTTGTGGAAAATTCAGGACTTAAGAATTTACTCTTTGAAGACAAGCATGATAGCATATATGTTTAATCCCAGCACACATAAAGCAGAGGTAGGCAGAGCTCTATGAGTTTGAGGCCATCCTGGTCTACCTAGCATGTTCCAAGCAATCAAGGCTACAGAGAAAGACCTGTTTCAGGAAGAATGAAGGAAAGAGAGAAAGAAACAAAGAAAGAATCAAAGAACCCAAGCAACAAAGAAACAATGAAAGAATTCACATTTTGAAATATGTATTATTATTATTATCTGTGGTCACTTAATTTAAAATAGATGATTGGCTTTTAATTATAAACTTATTTTCATATAAATGATTGGTATTTTTTCTTTTTAAACTGAGTAATATATTATCAATACTATTAAAAATCTACAAATAATCAGATGAGAAAATAATAAAGTTTAAGTCATAAATTAGAAAATACTTCAGTACGGTTCGATTTTCTAAGCACATTAGCTGATGTGTATCCCAGATGTATGATCGATGTCTTGCTCTCCCATGCAGTTGTGGGCGTGAGTCCTTCCACTGGAGATGTATGCTATGTATTCTGTCTGGAAGTTGCACTTATCAACATTCGTTGCAGCTATGCAACATGAAAAACATATTGTCCTTCCAGGTCAAGGTGAAAATCATCTTAATGAGAACAGTAATCTAACTAGCTCCATATGCTGACTGCTTTTCTGTACCCAGTGATACCTGTTTGTAGGCATTATTACTGTACTTCCGAAATCAAGCCATAGGTACGAAAGGTGATTCTGTTAAAGTGCAAATTTCACTTAGTTTTAAATGTCTTACCTCCTTCAATCTCCCTTAGTTTTCAACCTTCACAACAAAATATTTTATTAAATTTTTGAGATAAAATGATCATTGGAGATTTTGTTTTAGTTTAATGAGTATGCAGATAAAATACAAATTTAAAATGTTCATGTTGCCAAGTACAGCTACAAAATAAAGGCCTTTTGATATTTACATTATACACGAAAGAGGTACACCTTATCAACTCAAATTATGCTGAAATCTTAAGGTAGTACTTCTCAGTGGATGTGGAAACTATTAATAAAGGTATCAGTGCAATCATACAACATTAAGAAATTTTTCAAAAATTCTTCTTTATTGTGCCTGGGTTTATTTGTATGTACACATCTCTCTGTGCACCAGAACAGCATACATGTGGAGGTGAGAGCAAAATGTTCACAGTCTAGTTCACTCTTTGTACAAAGTGGGATGCATGGATGGAACTCAGGACCTCTGGCATGAGTGGTCATTCCCTTTGTCTGCCAATCCTTCTCTCCAGCCCTAATTTTTTCTTAATAGATCATATTCTTTGACACTTCATGGCACGTTTAGCTAAGCTATAAATAGTGCTCACATCTGTTGTGACTATATTACTTACTGGCAGCATTCACGGTTATTATACCTTCTTTATGCCCTATTTTATCTTTGATTGTGATAGGCGGGATAATCTATAAATATCTGAATGTATAGAAAAAGTCAGTAATTACTCCCAAATTAATTTATTTATTCTATAAATTCTGAAGAAGTGGGCATGCGTGCTTTTCACTTCACACTTTACTTAGACAACACCAGTAGTCTGTACTATACAAGGCAACTAATTTGTAACATGAATTTAAATTTGAGCAAATTTTAGGACTCTCTTTCAATTATCCTATTGAGGAAATATATAACATACTAATATATCCTAATTGTGATTTTTTTCCCCAGAACATTATACATGCCTTGGTTATTCTGGGAAAAGTTGTCAGATGGAGTTTTGTTTTTTTCAGTCATTTAATATCTGCAGTTTTTCTTTTTGGTGGTCTAACAGGCTTCAAATCTTCTAAGACACAATAATCCACTCTCAAAGCTGTTTCTTCTTTACGAGCCATGCTCAATCTTTCCGACCAAGTGGAGGACCACTTAAGGCAGGGAATCAATCTTGCTTTTCACTGATCTAAGGGCTCAAGTGTCAAAACTTATGTTGCCATCAGTAAGCTGTCAATTTGTCACCGCTTGTTTACTTCTTACTCTATTGTGCTGGTTTCAGTACAATCAATGTGCAAAGAGTTACATCCCAGCTGTAATTATAGTGATTTACTATCAGCATGGTGAAAAGGTTTTCAGTTATTCCTTTCAAGACACCATGGCATGACCCAGGTTATTAAAACGACGTTTTCCAAATGGGAGTGGTCAGCTGCGAACTTCCTTTAATTCATCCAGGATCCCAGAGCTCTTCTATTTAAGTTCTGCCTTGTGTATATCTGAAGCTAACCATGAATATTATAAGAAGGAAATGAATTAGCATATCCCATTGCTTTTGCCTCAGCAGCTCATCTCAGCTTAGGGGAACAGTTTGTGGGATGCGTTCTTTCTTTTCCCCCTTGAGTATGAGGACTGTACTCAGATCTTTATAGAGACAGCACGCACCGTTGCTGCCTCAGCGACCTTTCTGGCTCTGATTTTAAAATAAAATTAGCTGGGGTCTACCTTCGAGATGCAATTGATTCATTTTAAAAATTTAATTTTCCAGATATTTAAGTGGGTATTCATACTAATAGGCTGATATCTATTCTGTTCACAATCGTGTTGACCTCCTTAAAAGTATACTTTCTCAAGTTAATTTGAAATATTAAATATAAATACAGGCTTTGCCTGAATTCAAGGTCAGTAGCAAAACCCTTAATCCTCATTTGTATTTACACTTCACATAAGTAATGTTAAAGAACTAACGCAGACTTTACAGTTTTCTTTATCTCCACAAAGATTGAGATAAATTTTCTGACATGCAAAAATTGTGTATATCAGAATCATTTTTAAAATAGATAAGTTAATTAAGCTTTTTGTATAGCCATGAGTTTCTTTCCCAGTGGTAAAGCCAGAACATTATTTATAGGATGATGCATGAAGCACTAAGGGTAAAAGTTATAATTAAAATGAATTTATATAGTCATGCTATTATTTTTCAAACTCTATCTAGACATGTTCACATGTCATTTTAACAGTTCAAATTTCAGAAATATAGTCATTTAAATAAATTTGTAATTTTAAGATTATTCATTTATTTATTTCCATCAGTGTTTTGTCTGCATGAATATCTGTGTGAGGGTGTCAGACTTCCTGGAACTGGAGTTACAGCTGTTGAACTACTTTGTGGTTGCTGGGAATTGAACCTGGGTCCTCTAGAAGAGCAGTCAGTGCTCTTAACAACTGAGGGATTACTCCCACTTTTAAAACAATCATTTTATCAGTTGGAATTTTATTTAACACAATACTTTTGTAAGTACTTGTAAACACTGTGAAATTAGCTATCACCCAGTACCTTACAAAGTATACAGAACATGACTTAAAAAGCATTTTGACATCTGTTTTACCCACCACGCAATTTGGATAGGGGACTTATCTCATAAAGTAATATATCCGGATTTCCTTTCAGTCAACAAATAATGAAAGGTACTGGAATCTTAATGAAATTATTCTAGAAAAACTAATATATATGTGTATATATATATGCATATATGTGTGTATATATATATACATATATATATATATATGAGATAATCTAACATTTTCAGACCCCAATGTGTGTATATAGAAGAGATGCAGTAATGTGTATTAGATAACAATATTTTTCCAATTTGGGGGGCTTATGTTTATAAATATATTGACAACTGCTTTGTACTGGCTGGTTTTGTGTGTCAACTTGACACAAGTTGGAGTTATCACAGAAAAGGAGCCTCAGTTGTGGAAATGCCCTCATGAGAGTCAGCAGAAAGCAATTTTCTCAACTAGTGGTCAAGGTGGGCAGACCCAGCCCATTGTGGGTGGTGCCATCCCTGTGCTGGTGGTTCTGGGTTCTATAAGAAAGCAAGCTGAGCAAGCCAGGGGAAGCAAGCCAGTAGGAAACATCCCTCTGTGGCCTCTGCATCAGCTCCTGCTTCCTGACCTGCTTGAGTTCCAGTTCTGACTTTCTTTGGTGATGAAACAGCAATGTGGAAGTAAACTGAATAAACCCTTTCCTCCCCAACTTGCTTCTTGGTCATGATGTTTGTGCAGGAATAGAAACCCTGACTAAGACATGCTTTAATTATAAGTAAAATAATATATTTATTAAAATATTCAAATATTGTAGAAAATATAATTCCTACATATAAAAATAGGGTCTTATATTAGCTGTAATAATGGTTTACCTCATCAGGTGTGGGGAGGGATAGGAGAGATGGCCAGATAGTCGTGAAAATGAATGGAATCCTTTAACTGACTAGGGTGAGGAGGAGGGGGGACATTTCCAGGACAAGACAGACACCAGGGATAAGGGAGGCACTCAAGAATCAATGGGTTGACCTTATCTATCACTCACTACACTGGGTATATGGAACCTGAAGAGCTCACCTCCTGTAGCAAGGCAGGAACCTCAGTGGAGTGATAAAGACATGACCCCGCCCAGAAAACATTGAACCCCAAGTTTATCCTGTCTCCAAGAAATGCTGGGAATGGGAATAGAGCAGAGACTGAGGGAATGGCCAACAAATAAGGGCTCAACTTGAGATGCATCACATGGGCATGCACCAATCTCTGACACCATTTATAATACTCTATTGGGCTTGCAGACAAGAATATGTTGACCTCTGAGAAGCTTCACCCAGCAGTTGACTCAGACAGATAGAGGCACCCACAGCCAAACATTGGATGGAGCTTGGGAACTCTTGTGGAAGAATAGGAGGAAAGATTGTGAACCCCCCAAAAAGATAGGAACTCCCCAGGCAGACCAACAGAGTTAATTAACCAGAAACTTTGGGGCTTTCAGAGTCTGAACCACCAACCAAAGTACATACACAGACTGGACCTAGGCCTCCCCACACAATATGTAGCAGAGGTGAAGCTTAATCTTCATGTGGATCCTGAACAAGAGGAGCAGGGGCTATCCCAAAATCTGTCACCTCTATGTTCTTTTAGCTGGGCTGCCTTATCTAGCCTCCCAGAGACTTGATGTTGCCGGGTGGCAGGACACCCAGGGGGCCTTGCACCCACTCAGAGGAGAAGGGGGGACGGTGAAAGAATTGTGAAAGAGGTTGACCATGATGCAGTGGTGGGACTGGGGGAGGGTAGTGAGCAGGATGTAAAGTAAGTAAAATTAAAGTTAAATTTCTAAAAATAATGATTTATCTCTAAGTTCTTATGGTTGTTCTTTTCAATTGTAAAAGTTCTCTTTGAAAAAGTTGTAAACAGGAAATGTTAATATAATCATACTCAGATGGTGATTATTGCAAGATTATTTTTTAAAATATGTTTCCAATTCTATATAACAAATAATTTCTAGAATAATGCCTGAGAAACGCTACAGCGCAC